>NC_030854.1:13394791-13475225 GCF_000208745.1 Theobroma cacao | reverse complement strand
ATATTAATGATTAAATTATAAATAAAATATTAATATTTAAATTATCAATTATTAATATTTTAAATAAATGATCAATTATTAATATTTTAAATAAATGATCAATTATTAATATTTTAAAAAAGAAAATAAAAAAATTAATCATAATAATATTTAAATTAAATAAAATATTAATAATTAAATTATAAATAAAATATTAATATGGAAATTATTAATTATTAATATTTTAATTAAATTTTATGTTGTTAATATTTAAAAAATTTAATAAAAATAAATAATCATATAAATAATAAAATATGTTTATGTCTTTTATTTTTTATTTTAAAGTTATTATTATCAATCAAATATTATAATAAATTATAATAATTATTCTTATCTTATTTTATATAAAATAAAATAATAATTATTTTATTTTATTTTCACTTTATTATATTTTTATTTAATAACTATTCTATTTTATTATGTCTAGTTAACCAAACCTAATTGATTGATTAGAATTTAAAGCTGATGAGCCAATCACAAGTGGGACCCAAAAAACTTTAGAATTCTAAGAACCAGTGAAAAAGCGCCACGTTTCGTGTACCCATGGTCTTAGGCAACATGGAGGAAAACATAAAACGAAACTTGAATTCGAAAAACAGATCTCTTTTTTCTTACAGAAACCAAAAGAGCGCTTCCCTTACTCTTCTCTTATACAGAAGTCTCCCTCTCCAGATTTTCTGTCTGGCCGATCCGACTCACTATTCCAAAGTCTCCAATTCGCTTTCTTCGCAACTCAGTTATTGAACTTCCGTTGCTCTCCAAACGCAAGCGTTTCTTTCAAGGCTAGGGTTTCCACCTCGAAGCGCAAGTTGGGTTTTATTTATTGGATTCTTGAGGTTCGATGTTTTGAAGTTCTCCGAGCGGCGATTTCTGTAAATTAAGCGTAAATGGAGCCCTTTTTCTGGGTTACGGAGTTTTGGGAGGGTTTCGTAGGTTGTCTGGTGGATGGGGAGTAATTAGGGTTTCGTTGTTTCTATTAAATTGTAGGTATATTTAAACTTAATTTGTTCATTTCCGTAGCTGGCAGTGGAAAATTAAGGGTTTTGCGGGGGCCAATTTGGAGAAGTGGACGTCTTTTGAAATCTAGGGTTTCTTTTGTGAGCTCTGTGAGTTAGTTGAATTTGTACTGAAAATTTAAAGTTGTTTATTTTAGGAAACTTTCTGAAGTAGCTTAAATCATAGGGTTTCCTTGCTCTGAGAAGTGAGGAAGTTGTGGTATGAAAAAATAGGGATTGTATTGGCAGAGAAATGTTTTATTCACAGTTTATATTGGCGAAGAAAGGTCCATTGGGGACAATATGGATAGCAGCTCATCTAGAGAGGAAGCTTCGAAAGAATCAGGTGGCGGATACTGATATTGGCGTCTCTGTTGGTCAGTGCATTTCAATTTCTTCCTACTCTTTAGTTTGAAATCCTAGAGTAAAAATTTCAAATTTATCCTATCTCTGTCAACTTGCATTAATTTATTCTTTGCCACTTAATGGGGCAATATCTAAGTCTTCTTAAGGTTAGGTTAGTCTAGATTGTTTGGATATACCCCTTCCCTTTCTTCCTGCTTTTTATGCAGTATGATTATTTATTTGGGTGTTGTTTGGTTGTTGCTTGTGTTATCTTTTTGTGTTGCAGAAAGCAAAAAGAAAAAAACATAGGTTTGGATGCAAAAATATATAATATTTTCGAATTATTGAAGTTAATACTACAATATTTTTGGAGAAAAATGTATTATTTTACTTTATGTAAGATAATAATCTTTATTTTAGTATTGGTGTTGCATTTTAGCCATTTGTTTCTTTTTAATCAATTATGAATTGGCGTATGACCATTTGTTTTTGCATTTCAACAACTTTTTAAAATGAGGAAGTAAGTAGCAAAAAGTAACTAGTAAAGCCTTATTTATTTGTCCAATTTTTAGGCTCTTCACTTTTCCATGATTAACAATTTTGTATTCATTAAACCAAACATTGGAATTATTGTTGATCATGTATACATAGTTTCAAGTTTATTGAGTATTTCTGATACCTAAATGAAATCAAAACATTTTCAACCATTTAACCTATATTAGTAAAAGTGGTATTTCGGATATGGATATCATAGATACTTAATTAGCTTGAAAGAAAGTCGGCCTGCTTGATGGTGTGATCATCAAACTATTAAATCTATTAGTTTGGTAAAGCTTGTATTCTTCAGAAATTTATGAGGCAGTGTACATATTGGTATAGTTTGCTCCTGATGTGTGTCTCTGTTGCCTACTTGTTCTTGAAACAGAAAATTTCATTCCTACCTTCCATTTAATATTTGTTATGAGGTAATTTTTAAATTCTCATATCATCTTCCTATTCATCCTAGTGATGCATGAGCTAATCTTCTTCAAGTCCTTGTATGGTTGTTCCTCCCGTTGATCCGTTTTGGCATATTTGGAGGTCTTTGCCGGCAATTCTATTGATTGCGTTGGAATTTTATGGTCATGTAGAAGTAATTGCTCTCTGGAATATGGCAAATATCCATGGTGTCTGTAGCATATTCTCAAAATATGTGGTTTTACTTGGTTATTAGTGGAGGAATTTTCCTTTGAGTTTGCTCAGCCCTTTTTGTTGGTCTTGTTGCTTGCTGTGAATCTCTACGCTAATAGAATTAGATAAAGCTATACAATGATGATGATAAGGTTGTTATAGTTCCAAGTTCCAATATCAAGTTTGTTTCCTATTCATGGGCAACCTTGTTACTAAGGATAAGTTGCCTTGGCTTCTCTAACTTTTTGCATTTCTGTTTTTTTCTATAATTTTAATTTTTGTTTATATGGCTTCGAGCAGACTCTATTCTGTTTCCTGAAGTACCAATTGCACTACGGTTGTCCAGTCATCTTCTTCTTGGTGTGGTGAGGATATATTCTAGAAAGGTGAATTACCTTTTTGATGATTGCAGTGAAGCCTTGCTCAAGATAAAGCAGGCTTTTCGCTCCACTGCAGTAGATTTACCACCAGAAGAATCTACTGCACCCTATCATTCCATCACTTTGCCAGAGACTTTTGATCTTGATGACTTTGAGCTGCCTGATAATGAGATTTTTCAGGGGTTAGTTCCTGATATTCACTTTTTATATTTACCTTTCTTGATGTATGTGTTGCTTTGTAGTTTGAGATATACATCCTATCTTTTTATAGTGTAACTATGGAAGTACTATATGTTTATTAACATGTAGCTTTATTGGCAGTAACTATGTTGATCATCATGTTAGTTCAAGAGAGCAGATTACGCTTCAGGATACCATGGATGGCGTGGTTTACTCCACATCACAATTTGGATTGGATGGTTAGTACATGGTTTTGAGTGTGATGATGCTAGGTTTATCTATATTTGGTTGGCAAACTACTATTGAATCTAAATTCTGCATTTTAAATACTTTCAGAGCGGTTTGGTGATGGTGACACTTCTCAGATTGGTCTGCTTGATGAGGTAATCTGTCATTCTTGCTTCCCTGACATTTGGTGATTAATAGTCTTGAATCAGTGAGAGGCTGACTAATGTAGGATCTGGTAAATTAAGAAAGGATGTTATAGAGCAAGCAAAATATGTGATTTTAGGGCTTACACGTATGAGAAAATATAACTAGTTTTGATGGTTGATCTAGAATGGAAGGATTTAAGTTTGATGTCTGCAAAAAAAAAAAAAATACCAGACTGAGTTTGGTGTTTGTTTATGTCTGTGAATGATACCAGTGAATGGTAGCTTAGGGTTAGGGTTGAAATTTGATGTGGAATGGTTAGGGTTTGGTTGATGATTAAGGAATTAGAAGATGAAGATCTAGGCTTTACCGCTATATTTCCTACAGCTAGGGTCTTGGTTGCTTTATACAATACCAAACAGAGGCATAATATTCATTGAAATTGTCATAAACTTCCCTTCATTAAATAGAAGAAGTTATTTTGTATTTATGGGGTTGAATGAATTCTATTCTTTGAAGAACATGAGATACAAGATAGGAACGTATTAAAAATTGATATAGAATAACCCCTATACTATAGGAAAACCTAATAAGATAACACGATCCTAAAATTAGACCCTCAGACCTAGAATCTGCAATTTACAGAGAAGCTGGAAATTACCAAATAGTCTTCTTTAAAATTAAGGATTATTACTTTATACACTGCCAGTGGAATTTTTAAACTCTACAAGTGGGGTTAAAACGAAAGAGAACAGAAAGAAGTGTATCCAACAACACTCTATCCTCAGGAAATATAGAAAAAGACTTAATATTGTCATCTATGCTACTATTTCTTTAGTTGAGACTCATTTTTCCATTTATGTGTCTGATGGTTTGAAAAACAATTGTGCCTTATTGCATCTACAATGTAAATTATGTGTGTTTAACATCTTGGGTCCTCCCTCCTCTTCTTTCCATAGCCAAACAGAAGGAAGAGGAGTTGTTGGGTCTTTATTTGTCTCGCTTGAAAATCATGTCCAATGTGTTTCTTTTAGAACTCTTTTTGTTCTTTGTAGATCTAGTCTTGTTGCAATCTCTATTGGAATGAATGGATTATTATAAACTTGCATAGTGTTAGCTACCAGACTTTCATTATGGGTTTGGTTTTTCATGACTTTTAGAGTTTTGGGGAAATGGGCTAGCTAATTTACTTATGCTTTTTAGAAGGGAGACTTTGATGGTCTTATAATTGGATGAAAGAATGGTCTATGCTAACAACTTATTTTGTGTAAAGTAACTGTGTTTGGGAAAGTAGGATGTGATAATATCATCAGAACATAGCAGAAATATATGTCCTTATCCTAAGCACTACTGCTTGTAGCATTTTTAATGATGAGCATAAAGTGGGTGTATTTACTGAACTATTTCATAGGTGGTTTGGTAATTTGGTTTTTGAAGTTGAAAAATATGCTTCCATGCATCCTCTGGTTAGCAAAACCTTTGAATCCCTGCATGGATAGTTTCATTCTGGCCCTTCAAAGTTGAATCTTCGGGGTCATGATATTACACTTATCTTCATTGCGAATTGGCTGAAGTGCTCTTTTCATCTTATGCTAATCATCTACTGAAACTTCTTTGGTCTTGGATTAATCTTGAACAGGAGCTATTCCTAGATAGGGTTGCAGCATCAGGACATGGTGGAGTTTCAGTGTAAGCTTCATACATATTCCTCTTTATACCCAAATCTTTCTATGATCATGTCGTATATTAAATTCTCATGGACACTTTTACTTTTATTTCTCTTGTATTCATTTTAGATGGTGTGCTTACTTGACTCCCCTAATGAATAGATTGCAAAATACTGCCAATCACCAAACCACCATTGATTTTACTGTTTGATATATGCAACCATTTAGATAATTCTGAATTTTCTGTCTCCCTTGTTTCTGTCATTTCAGGGCTGACCTACAAGGGTCAGATGAACAACAAAAACAAGACCCAAGTAATTCAGAGGTTATGCCAATGGATTGCAGTGGGGATCAGGTTTCTTTTTTATTCAAACAATTCTCTTTTCCTTTTAATTTGATTTCTGTCTATCTTGTAGAAACAATTCATGTTCTAGCCATTTTATTATCTGACTTGCCATGATAAATATGGTTTTGCTTGCCGTTAGGTTGAAGGTCTAGCTGCAAATTCTGAATTTGTCGAGTACGATCAGGATTCAGCTACTCCTGGAGTAGTGGAAGTGCCTAACTTGTCTGTTGTTCATGAGTCATTGGCTGGTGATGACCATGTGGAACCAGAACATCATAATCTTACAGAATTAGCCAATTTTGAATGTGTAGAAAATGTGTCTTCTGGTAAAGCAAATCATCTCCATGGGCATAACAATGTAGTGGATCTTTCTTTACAAAATGATAAAAATCATGATGCTATAGTTATTGTGCCTCCTGAGAATGGCAGCCATATACGTGACCTGGAGAAAGAACAAAGTAAACCACAAGGAAATTCTGTCCATGATGTTGTGTCTGTGGAGTACAAATCTGCTGATGGGACTAGAGGAGGACCTGATGGTTTGGATAGGGTCGAAGATATGCATAATGGTGCTATGCACTCAATGGATAGAGCTGACGGGGAATGTGCAGAATCTCCTAGCTGCTCCAACGTCACCTTTGATTTGGAGGACCCTGCTCGAAGAACATGTTCAAGTAGCACCTGTGTGCCCACCTCAGATGCCTATATGGAGAATGATCAAGCATCACATAAATCTGAATTCCGCAATGATGTGGAAACCACTGATAATTTGGACGAGTCATTCTCACCTGCCAAAACTTCAAATCCTTCCTGTCCGTTGGAATCACCCAGTAGACCAACAGTTATTGATGGTGAAGCTCAAGCTTGTCAGGAACCAAATGATTCTGAAAATATGAAAAAACCTGTTATTCATGAAGAGGTCTCATCTGTTCAAGTTCTTGGAAGTGATAATTTGGCTGCTGTAGATCAAAACTCAGTGGATTTGTCCAGAAGGGAGGAAGAAGTTCGTGCTTTTGGAGCTTCCATTGAGGTGGAAGGTTTGTTTTACAAGTCTTATTCATGTAGTCATACATAAATCGTGATCTTTTTAATATTATATATATGACAACTTCATGTTAGATTGTTTCATACGTACTACCATCTTTGCAGGTGAAGCCTGCCAAACTCAGATGTCAGAACCTGCTTTATGTGATGATCAGCTGGAAAATTTAAACAATTGTGCTATGTCTGACTTGCCTGCACCTGAAATGTTACTCTCTGCACTAGAAGGACATATTGATAAACCTAGTGATTTGCTGGGTGAGTCTACCCCAGACAAAGAGGTCTTTGCAGGGGATGATGAAACTGGTGCTGGAATGAAACTCATTTCAGGAAAAAAGCGAAGTATAACAGAAAGTACATTAACTGTAGAGAGTTTAAACTCAGTTGAATCATTCGGGAGGCCTCGATCCAGGAGAACTGCAGAATCAGTTCCTGATGATGATGACTTGTTGTCTTCAATTTTAGGTAACGGTGTAGTTTAATCCTAAAACTTATTTTCTGCCTTCTATAAATTTTTTAGGATTGCATCGTAAGGCTGGTGTTCATAAGAATATTTTTATGATTGAATTTAATTTGTCATTGCTTCAGTTGGAAGAAGATCTTCAGTTTTCAAAATGAAACCCACTCCTCCTCCTGAAATAGCATCCATGAAACGTGCACGATCTGCACCAAGACCCAGTGCCTCCAAGAGAAAAGTGCTTATGGATGATACTATGGTCTTACATGGCGAGTATGTTTTTAATATGTTTTAATTGTACATTACTCCTCTCTCTATCTAAGTAGTTGATATTCTAATGATTGTTCTTTTTTTGGCTTAAATACTGAAAAGCCATTGAACTATCGCACTTTATCCCAAAAGGCCTATTATTTTATTGTAACCAATGAAGCCCATATCCTTTGATTTGTACCCACACAACCCCTTAGCCCTAATGAAAATTTAACAGCTGTTAGACCCAATGCGAGTTGACATTTTCTGTCATATGTCATGAGGCATATGACATGACCATGAGGCAGCTTATGTGATTATGTGATTTGCCATGTTAGCTGCCACGCGATCACATCAGCTGCCATGCGATCACATTAGTTGTCATGTGGTTTGATGGCTGTTAATTTTCTGTTAGGGTTAAGGGCTTGTTTGGGTACAAATCGAAAATAAAGGGCTGCTTTGGATAGAGGCTTTTTCGTGTAAAGTGAGATAATTCAGGTTTAAGCCTTCTCTTACCAAGATGTATTCGAATTTGAAAACTTTCACTGTTTTTCTTCTTTCACAGTCAATATAACATGTTTTTGTTTTATTTTAGCTCCTAATGAGTCTTTGATTTATAAATTAAAATTTGTGTCTAAGTAATTCATGCACTTATGAAATTTTTGTGCTTTTCATGTTTTCTTTTGGAACCTTTTCCTTCTGCCACTTGCATTGAAGTGCCATCCTTCTCTGAAGCACTTTTAGTAATTTATCTGCTGTCAACATGTTTTACAAGAGGCACCTTATGCCAATGGAAACTCTTGATTACCTGCTGATTTGTGTATCTGTAGTATGGCATAAGTGGTTAAAACTGCAATAAGTGGCTTAAGATATGATCATTTCGTGTTCTCTCTAGTCATCTTGGCACATTATGAATTATTAAATGGTATTTATTCAGATTCATTGAATCTTGGAAAATTTTTTTCTGTTCCTTTTTTTTTTTGGATTATGTATTTTAAATTTTGTCTTTAAAAGTTTAGTTCTGTTTAATTTGCCCTAGTAGTTAATTACTAATTAATTTGCCTTTCCTTTTCTTTCAAGTACAATACGCCTGCAGTTGGTTAATACTGAAGACATACGTCGTATACGCAAGAAAGCACCTTGCACTCGGCCTGAAATTTCGTTGATTCAGAGACAATTCTTGGAAGATGAAATCTTCACTGAACCTATATTTACTGGTGAGGTCAAAGTGTTGAAATGAAGGATTTCAACTTTTAGTTAATTATGATGGCCTGAAAATTCAATGTTATGGTTTGGGTTTTGTAAGGTACTGAGTTGGGAAAGAGTGAGATTATGCAACTGTAGATGTATAACTCTTGAAGGCCTTGCTTAAATTTGATTTGCTTTTATAAGCTTGACCTCTTTTCATATGGTGTGGACAACTCAAGTGGATAGTGAACAAAGTTATAGCATCGTCTAGATGTTTGTTTAATATAGGGCATCTCCAGACCCCTATGGAGAACAAGATGACCCTACTTCTGCATGTGTTTTTTTTTGCTATTACTTCATTTCTGTGGACATCACAAGTATCTATTTAATGGGGAGTTTAGTTTTTCGGTATGGATGTCATTCATGTAAATGCATACCCAAAATTTAAAATTGTATTGACTACAAGATTTTGTCAGTGATCTATTCTAATGATTTTGCATATTTGTCTTGATTTTATTGTTGCTTGAAATAATTCTGCCTCTGCTAATGGAGGACTTTCTAACACATCGTTTATGACTTTATAAGTTGTTAACTCTTGCTGTACCTTTCAGGTTTGGCGAGTGACTTGTCATGTTTGCACAGTGAAGCATATGATCTGAGGGGAATCAGGATTTCTGAAGGTAATGAAGTCCATGCATCATCTGAAGTAGCAAAGGATCCTGAGTTTTCTGTAAGACCTAATGTTGATGGAGGTGGAATTGAAGGAAGCTCTGTGCCTGTGATTTGTGGAAATGATGAGCAAGCACAATGTGCTGGCACTTCTATGCAGACTGATACTCAGCAGGCTGAGTACAACGATTTGAATGCTCAGCAGGATAAAAATGCTGTTGATGATGTGCCTCAAGTTTTGCGACATGAACCTTTAGATGGGGTTGTGGAAATGGAAATCGGCAGAGGGAATGTTGAAGTTGCTAATGCAACTCTGAACGAGTTTGAGGTATCATCCCCTACTAATCTGGCTACTGAAGATACTAGTAACATGACAGCTGGGAAGATAAGCCACACTGTAGATGGTTCCATGTTAAATGATGCATCATGCCTTCCACCTGATCAAAAAATGAGTACTCAGCCTGGGGAGGATGCTGAATTGGATATGAGAAATGACAAAGGAACTAATCCTACTGAAGTTTTGGAAAATGTTGTTGAAAGTGCTGTTCCATCTGAAACAGAATCAAAAGCAACTAATGAGTTTTCGTTAGAAGAAAGTAAAGCCGGTACATCAGTTGAAGTCAGTATAGACATTCAGGCAGACGGCTTTGCACCTATTGAAAACGGAATGAATTCTCTTGCAACTGTGCAAACTGTTGAGGGTCTGAATGGTGCTCAAAATGCAGATGAAATTGGATATGGCAAGGTTGGTGTAGTGGATGAGGCTCGTGTTGAGGATGCACTCTTGGATCATGATGACAAGGACCCAATCTGTAAGGGTAGTGAAGAACGTAAAATGGATTCTATATATTCAGAAAAAGTTGATGTGGTTCTAAAAAATGCTTCATTAAATGATGGAGAAACTCCAAACTTTCAGGAAGTTAATGCAGTCAATGCAGAAATGACCTCTCTTGTGGATAATCAAGCTGTAAGTTGTTATGTAACGCATGTAACACCTTTGCATTAATTTAAGAATATTTAAGTGCTTCAACTTTTTCGTAACTGTTGGCAATTTATATCCTTGTATGGATTCAATTAATGCTCTAATGTCCTAGCAGAAAGTGAACAGTAATTAAGATAGTGCATATATATTCATCAATATTGGGTTTTCTGATTATTTCCAGAGTGATTCATCGAAAATATTTCCATACCTAAAAAAAATTATTTTCTAAATTATATATTGATTGGTGTTGAATATTTAACTTTGTTATATTCAATAGAGCATGTTAGACATTTTAAGTTCTGATAACTATTCCATTCCTCAACTTGATGTTCATGTTTGGTCCATGTGCTCTTTTTAGATTAGTTTGTTTGTTGCTATGAAAATTGTTTTGGCGGTAGCCTTTATTATCTTATTTAAGGCATTAAGAATCCCCTGAATGACAATTTACCCCTGTTTCGGTGCAGGAATTTGAGCATGTCGCAATTGCAAATGATACAGGTTTAGTCTTAGTGCCTTCTGTCTTGCTTTTACCTTTTAGTTCTTATGGGTAATTCTTGAAATTATATTTTTTCATTCTCTTGCTATAAATGAGTTTAGAGTTTTTGACTGAATAAATTATACTTAAGATGTGGATTTTTCGTTTTAGTTGTGAAAGTTTTAGGTAAGGTGGTTTGTAGTTAGGACCACAGGGAGCCAAAACCTCCCAAAATGTTTCCATCACAACACACCCCTCACCCCCTTCCAAAAAAAAAAATTTGTTAATGTTATATAAAAATCTGTTTTTCGAATTTCTGTTGTACGTGCCTTACCTCCCTCCAATCTTGACTGTGCCATTGGTTAGTAAATATTTATTTTCTTTTTCTTTCCATCAGAATTCCTGAACGTAGATGATGATGAGCTAGTTGAGGATGATGATGATGGCATGCCATGTGGTGATGAAAGTCGTCTTCTTGAAAATAGTGGATGGTCTTCTCGTACCAGGTCTGTAAGAGATGTTGTTTACTTTTTCCCTCTAATTTTAACATTAATTTTAGTGCTACTTGCCATAATATTTTCTTGTACCTTTATAAGGCTAGCTCACATCTTGATGTTTGCTCATACTCTTTTTTCTTTTAGGGCTGTTGCCAAGTATCTCCAGAACTTATTTGAGGATGAAGCTATACATGGTCGTAAGGTACTTTCTATGGACAGTCTATTGGATCGTAAAACACGTAAAGAAGCATCAAGGATGTTTTTTGAAACACTGGTACGTCTACTAAAACTTGTCTCAAAGTTTGTAACCTTTTTTCATGTTCCATTATAAAAATACTATAGCATATGAAACCTTGCATGTAAATTTATGTCCGAAGCTTCATTTTATCTCTCTTCTCCTAGATGACAAATCATTACTTGTTTTTAAAAAAATGAGAAGTACATTGGCTTGAAAAGAAAATCATTTCATTGGAGTACAGAACTTGTGCACAAGAACTAATACACACAAATGTTCTCATACAAATACAAATGCCACTTGTGTAGACCTATTTTTTAACAAATACAACTGAAAGATATTTTGACATCATTGTGAAACGGGATGCATAATATTAAGGATAAAAAGATGAATAATTGAACCTTAAAAGTAATTGCAAGTAGAAGTTGTGCTCCAATACGGATTTTGTTTTAATATTTGCATGCAAATGAAAGATTTTCTTTCTTTAGACTGATAATCTTATCTTACTATCCATTGTTAGGTTAAGTTTGTTTACTTCAGATTGATTGAAATTGTGGTTATTATATTTTTTGGGGGGTGAAGTAAAAAAATTTCCTCATCTGGTCATTTAATCTTTGATGCTGTCCTAGTTGTTTTTATTGCTCTGGTGGGGAAAAAATGTAAAGTTGTCCTCTTTGTTTGTTGGTGTAATTGTCACCAACATGCAGGTTCTTAAGACGAGAGATTACATCCACGTAGAACAGGTGAAACCCTTTGACAACATCTGTATAAAGCCTCGAGCGAAGCTCATGAAATCTGATTTCTGATCCCTTGCATAGGAAAAGCAGATACAGTGAAAAGTTCCTTGTAGCTCTAGTTCTGATGCTTAGCCCACATCGGTAATTATTTTGTTTAAAAATGGCCTTTTTTTTTTCTTTTTGAGTTTTAAAAAAAATTAGTTCTTGTTTAGCTCATGTAATTGGTAGATTAACAGTGGGGTGGGATGGCACATGTCATGATGTTGATTGTAGCGATGACTTAAGGTGGATAATAATTGTGTATATATCTGTAAAATATCTCAATTTGCAATTGAAGATGCTAATTTATTTGTTTTTGACTGCTATTCCTTGAGATTCATTTACCCTGTTAAATAAAGTTATTCTTACTCACATTTTTGGTTGAGCTGATTAATTGCGGGCAAGGATTTCCCTTTTTATGTGCGTTGAGCTTGTATTAGGGACTGCCATACAAGGAGCAAGTTTTGTTTTGTGAGATATGCTAGATGCTTAAGAAATTTGCAAGTCTTGTTTTGTGAGCACTTGAGCATGCCAAAAAAAGAAAAAGCTCTGAAAAAGAGATGTTGAAATATTTGGAGTATCAATTAGATGATGTTATGTTTTTTAGGAAGTGCTAAGAACAGGCATATAAGATGTTTTCAATAACAGCCCAAACATCAGATATTCTAATGAAATCCAGCACGATTGTTAAACTTTTCTAATAAGTTTTCTACTGATCAAGGTAATTTATTCAATAACTTAAATTAATAGCAGTCTTCAGCTTCTGGGTGGCAAATCAACCCAACAATTGTATCTTATTTTATGAGCTCGTACTCCAACTTCTGCTCCCACTTTGGTTAACAATACGTCTTTTTGGACTCTTACTCTTGCCTTTCTCGATGAAGTTATTATATTATGAAATATAACTGGAAAGAATAATTATTAAAAATAATATTAAATATTTGAGTATATATTTACAAATAATCAAAAAATTTATTTAATTTTTTTACTTTTTAATTATCTAATTTAATTTTTATATTCAAAATCGAAGTAATTTAATTTTTTTTCTTTAATAACATTTAATTTTGTCGTTAAAAGAGATGACGTCAACATTGATGTGATATTTTTTCATGACGTGGCATTGAGACGATGAAGTGACATGTCACGTGACACCGACATGATGACCTGGCAATGACGTTGACATGTGGTGGATAAAAAAATTTTCAAAAAAAAAAAATTTGTATCACGTCATAAGAACTAAATTGAAAAAAAATATAAAGTATAAAGATTAAATTAAACAAAATTGATACGTTGAGAGATTAAATTAAAACAAATATTTAAAAAATATAAATCTTTAAGTAGATTATTGATATACTTATTAATAAAAAAGATTTATGGTGTTAAAAAATATATATAAATATTTTCTTGATTATTTGATTTTGGAATATGTACATTAATTTATCTTTTTTATAAAAATTAAGTTGAATTCTCATTGTATAAAAAAAATTCAAAAAATTTCATACCTAAAGTCAAATTTAAATGAATAACTTGCATCACATTAAAATAAAATAATATAAAAGAAATAAATAAATTATTTTTTCTTCTATTTATAATAGTATAAAATTTTAAAATTTATTTAAATTAGTTTTTAACTAAAGCTGAATTCAAATTTGCAAAATAAGTTGATTTAGTTACAACTTTCACAATATGCAAATACTCATTCTTTTGAAATTATTCAATTTTTACCTAATTTATCTTTTATTTAAATGTACTCAAAGTTTCTTATAAAACGATTTTATTTAAATTCAAATCCCATAATTAAATTCTGCTAAATTTAAATTTAAATTATTAATTTGGATCTCCAAAAAATTTATTAATAAAATAAAATGGTACAAATATTTACAGTTATGTTTAAGTTTATTAACCATAAATGCAGTCTTTAATCTAAAAAATTTCAACTTAAAATATATAACTTGAAAAATAAAACAAAATAAAAACATAAGAAATAAATAAAAAAATTTAGAATTGAGCTTAGATTCTATGATTGTAATAAGAGGTTTATCATGTTCAAATTAAATCAGAACAAAAAATTATTTTTAAAATCATCGCTAACTCTACATCTCTATTCTTCATTTTTTTTAAAAGAAAAAACAAAACTCTAAACTAAGTTAAATTAATTTCAATTTTTTATATTATTATAAATAGAAGAAAATAGAATTCATTTAATCTTTTTATATTATTTTATTTTAATCTAATGCTAATTATTCAACTAAATTTGACTTTAGGTATGAAATTTTTTCGAAAATTTTTTATAGAATGAGAATTCAAACTTAATTTTTGTAAAACAGATAAATTAATGTATACATTCTTGTCACAACCCGGAACCTGCCTCAAGCCCATGACAATCTCCGCGACGTCCCAATTGACACTCATTATCCGGAATGCCAACCGGAACCCCGCAAGGCTTACATATCAGTTTCTTTCCTTTCCTGTGAGCAATCATTGTTAAATATCGAGTTTTTAGAGAATATATACTATTTTAGATCAAAAACAATCAAAATAAAATTTTCGCCACACAGGGGTATTTTGGTCATTTTTTTCTCAAAAATTTCGAAACTGGCTAAAACGTAATATACAAGTACAAAACACATAATTCATATTCAAAATGAGTTTAAAAGTCTAAAATCTTCATTTAAAACGAAATTACGGTTATTTGAATATAATAAGAAAATAAAAGAAATATTAAGGAAAATATTCTATTTTCTTATAAAACAATATTTATAGAGTTATACGTGAATAATTTTTATAGCGTAAAAGCTAAATAAATTTATACATACTGAAATACAGTAAGCCAAAATATTTAATTTAATTTACAATAACAAGAGGGCCCCCGAATAAACAAAAGTAAAGAGGACTGTGAACCTACGGTTTGGAAAATGCAGATCCAATGGTAGTCCTCGATGAGATCAGCTATCTACAGTCTATACTGAACCTGAAATGGGTGGAAAGGAGTTGGGTGAGATTTTGCAATCCCAATGAGTAAACAGACATTATCATAAATATCTAAAGGCGAGTAAAATGGAGGCAAGTTTAAACAACAAATTTCAACCCATTTCATAATGTTTTCAATTTATTTCTTAAACCATAAAATATTTGTAATTTACCAAAACAGTTGTTAAGGCTTATGTCTTTTATTAAAACAAGGCTCAAGCCAAAACTAATCCTCGGGGATACCTTGGCCGAGGCATCTAACCGAGTCCGCCAAGGGTGTTAAAATATTCACACGTGAAACACATTTTTATTTTTAAAACCAGCCGTTCCTTGGCGTTGGCCGAGTTACACATTCACGTGGGGGTTCGACGTGAAGTGAGCTCTAATACTACCCCAGGAGTTACCCTCCTCGCCTCTACAACCGGAGTAACTATATAACTGGGTTTACCGTGCCCCTCTAATAGGCAGTCCACGGAAACCCGTCACTGCAGTGACTAACCCACCAATTTTAATAAAATTTCGACAGTATAACGTGGCTTTTATTTATTTATCCAGCCTGCATAGTAAAAACAACTTACATAAATTTCCCAATGCACTCACAAAATATAGCCACATATACTCATTTCTCATAAGCCATTCCTAGGAAAATATATATTTTTCAAGTCAATTTGCAGCCTCCAATTACTCAATTTCATAATCAATACAATATATTTTTATTTGTCACATTTATTCCTAAAACATCAAAAATCCCGTTTTAATCTCGTTTTCATTTCATAAAATACATAAAGGGCATTTAAAAATAAACTCTAGATAATTTACAATAATAATAAGTTTACTCACCGTTTGTACAAACTAAAAGCTTTCTAAGCGCCCCGATCACTACTCGTCGGGTACGACTTCTTTGCCTTTTCCGGAAGGCTCTCCTCCTAGACACATTACAAAAATTTACACAATTCATCACATTGATGCTAAATCACTATATAATTAACTTAAATCCTATACTAATGCATGGTATGAAATGCAATAGCCTAAAACGGCTTAAACGCGGTATTAACCTATTTTTGGCACTTTGCCCGATAAATTGCTAACGCGCTCCATTTTAGCTCTAAATCATCCCATTCTCTCTCCAACATTTCTAACCATTAAATATCAGCCAATAACCTTCTAAAAACAACAAAATCAGCTCACTCCCTTCCTTGGAAAATTCGGCCAAAAATGGGACATTAACTCGGTTAATTTTCTACTTTGTTTTTCTATCACGTTTAATCGTTTTTCATCATTTTCTCTTCATTTTCCTTAGAATAAAATCAATTCATCATCATTGTACAGCATTGAGCATCCAGCCAAGAGTGGGTATTGTGAAAATTTAATGATTTCTTGCCCAATTTAATTTCTAAACACATTTAACTAACTAAAACTATCAATTTAACTAAAAATCAAAACCTAAAAATTTCAATTTCTCTCCCCTAGAATTTCGTCCAGCCCTTGATATCACTTTTTGATCTCTCTCCTCAAGCATGCTAAATGGAAATAAAGGCATAGGAAAGGTAGAAATCAAGCTAAAATCGAAAAATCTTACCGTTAGACGCGTAAACGGTCGAAAACCGCGAATTTCCCTTTGAATTTTCTTGTTTCTCTTTGGTTTTTCTTTTTTTCTTCCTTTCCTCTCTATTTCCTCTCTTGTTCTTCCTTATGGCCGGCCAGCACTCAAAATTTGGGTTTAAATGGCTGACTTTTCATTAAAATAATATTATTTCATTAAAAAAATGCCACGTGTCACTTTCCCATTGGCCCATTTTTAAAATTTCATCCATTTGTTTCCAAATTTTCACCATACACTTGTCTCATATATTCATAGCTTAGATAAAATTCTCAGACTCATCCAAAGTCTCGGTGGAGTAATTTTTGAAATTTACACTTTTGCCCCCGTAAAAGTCAAAAATTACATTTTTGCCCCAAAAATTGAAAAATTGCCCATAGACATATTTTTCATCCCTTATACTCATACCATTCTCCAATTTGTCAAATTTGATCTAAATTCTCTCAAAATCTCAAATTTTGTCCGTGGGTGGCAAAATTACGATTTTGCCCCTACACTCCAAAAATCACCAGAATTAAACTTTTTCACTTCCTATCATTAAATTATACTCCAAATAGTTAATCTTGGTCAAAAATTTCACTCCATGATCAAATTATTATCTTAGGTGGCAAAATGACGATTTTGCCCTTGAATATCAAAATTTCTAATTTTACCCCAAATGAACCCTCGAACTCCTGAACAATCATTTTAGTCATTCCTGGACTATAAAATATTAAATTTCATCCTACAATTCCTATTTGAACTAGTTCGAGGTTAAATCAATTTAAGTGTACCGTTAGGTACAATATCAGGTTTCGTCTATTCTTAGGTACTTTTCTAACGTAATAACATGCTACTCAATGCATGTATGTCATGACATGTATTTATAGGGTCGGGTTTTACAATTCTAGAATCAAATAATCAAAAAAATATTTATATATATATATTTTAACACCATAAATCTTTTACACTTAAATATTTAGTTTATTAATAAGTATATTAATAATCTACTTAAAAATTTGTATTTTTTAAATATTTTTTTCAATTTAGTCCCTCAACATCTCAATTTTGTTCAATTTAGTCCTATAACATGACAAAAAAAAATTTTTTTAAAATTTTCTTGATTTACCACATGACATTGACATGTCAGCATGTTAGTACCACATCAGCATTGCCATGTCATCATATTAGTGCCACATGGCATTTGTCACGTCATCATATCAGTGCTATGTGGCATTTCATGTTATCTTCTCAACATCACATCATCAAAAATGTGTCACGTCAACGCTGAATTCAGTGCTGACGTCATCCCCTTTAATGGTAAATTTGGACACCATTAAAAGAAGGGATTAAATTGAAGCAATTCTTAAAATTAAGAAAACTAAATTGCTTCGGTTTTGAGTATAAGGATTAAATTGGACAAAATTAAGAGTATAAGGATTGATAGGTCTTTTGACCATTCATAAATAAAGTGAGGAGTCTATTTATAAGTTAATAAATTTTAATCCAATTCAATCTGTATCAAATCTAGATATACGTAATCAAATATAAGAGTTCAAATCATATAACATTTTTTTTTAGCTTGTTGCGCTGTTTAACTTAGT
Organism: Theobroma cacao; assembly: GCF_000208745.1. Lineage (NCBI taxonomy): Eukaryota > Viridiplantae > Streptophyta > Magnoliopsida > Malvales > Malvaceae > Theobroma > Theobroma cacao. The sequence goes on along the minus strand of NC_030854.1, from coordinate 13,457,009 downwards.
CTAAATTTCTTAGATCATAATATAATGGACATTCATACATATATTTATAACACTCCCCTTGAATGTCGATTGTACTAAGAATATGTCTCATTAAAACTTTACTAAGAAAAAATCTCTTGGAAAAAATCCGAATAAAGGAAAAGTTTACATAATTCTTTTTAAAAATACGTTTTTGGAATATTGTCTCATTAAAAATTTTATTGAAAAAAACCCAGTGGGAAAAACTTTAACAATGAAAAATAGTACAGTGCATAAAACGATGCATTTCAATCTTTTATATCAACTTGTCAAACGTTGCAGTAGAAAGGACTTTGGTGAACAAATCTGCTAAATTGTTGCTTGAATAAATTTCTTGAACATTAATATCACCTTTTTCTTTGAAGATCATGAGTGAAGAACTTTGATAAAATATGTTTTGTTTTATCCTTTAACGTATCATTCTTTTAACAAGGTTATGCAAGTGGTATTATCTTCATATAATATTGGAATTTCTTTCTTGATTAACAAATCACATGTTTCTTAAATATATTGAGTTATAAATATTAACTAGACATATTTATGACTTGTCTTATGAATTGTCAAAATTTTTACAAGGTTAAAAGAAATAGCAAATATAGTTTATTTTACAAAATATTATGATATAGTTGTACCTCCACATATGAATAAGTAATCTGTCTAAGATCGAGTCTTGTGTGGATCAAATAAATATTCTGTATCTGTATAACTAATTAAATTTGATTATGATACATTTAAGTAATATCAACACATGTCCATTATTCCCTAAAAATAGTAAATTATATGTTTAATTCCATTTCAATGTCTTTGAGCTAACGAACTATATCTTATTAATAAATTTACATCAAATGATATATCAAGTTGTGTATTGCTAGCGAGATACATTAATACTCCGATTGCGCTAAGATATGGTACTTTAGGATCAATAAGTTCTTTATTATCCTCACAAGATCAAAAATGATCTTTTTTCACATCTAGTGACCTTACAACTATTGATAAACTCAATGGATGTGCTTTCTCTATATAGAATTATTTTAAAACTTTTGCTATATAATTTGATTGATGGACAAAAAATTTTCTTTGTCAAGTATTTAATTTGAAGACCCAAATAAAATTGTTTTTCTAAGGTATTTCATTTCAAAATTTTTTTTAAGAAATTCACATATTATATAATAGCAAATTTACTTTCCAATCAAGGGATAAAATATAATATATATTATATGATAGCAAATTTGCATTGAGGTTGATTTTTAGGGAATAAAAACACTAAAGAGATATTAAGTTACTTACCTAATTTGCTAAAATAAAAAACCAAGTACCAACCATAGAAATCCTTTTTGAAGCCAAAAAGAACTAGAACTTCAATTTTGAAATGATGTTGAAAATTGAAGAAAATTGAACTTCTGAAGAAAATTGAACTTCAACTTTAAGATGATGATGAAAACTAAATGATACAAAAAATTGAGTTAAAATAAAGTGAGAGACCTATTTATAGGCTAATAACTCTTTAAATCTTAATCTTAATCCAATTTAATCTATATCAAATCTAAATATAAGCAATCAAATATAAAAGTTTAAATCATATTATACTTTTTGTGTCTAGCTTGTTGCATTGTTTGACTTGGTCTAAACTTCTTAGATCATAACATAATAGACATTTACATATATATTCATAACATATTATAATTTATTGACAATATTTGGAATATTAATTAAAAACTTCTTATCAACTTCCTCCAATCAAAACTTTGTTTCAATTGGTTATTCTTATTGAACAAATTAATCCTTCAACTATTTTTTTTCGTCCACAATCTCTTATTATTTAAACAATTAGAATTTTAATTTTAGATCAGTGCTTGAAAGATTAAATATTGAGAAAAGTGGGATCTCCTTGTATTAATTCAAGTAACATGTACAATGGAGAAAATTAATAAGAGAATATTGTGAGAAAAGGACCTCGTGATAAGGTGATTTCAGAAATAATTTCTAGCCAAAAATAAGCATGAGTAGACCAAAATGCCCTTAAAAACATCGTTTCAAATAAATGCTCAGCTGTTTGAGCTATCTGCCTCCCACTAGAGAGAAAATAGAAAAAAATAAATAAATGCGCGCAGCTGTTTGGGCTCGGTCATCTTTCTCTCTCAACTCTCTAAATTGTCTCAACTTTGGCAAGTCTCTGTTGAGCTCCATCGTCATCGGGCTGTGGTCTATCTCTCAGCATCTGGCCACATTGTCGTAGATTAACAAACCCTATAGCAGAGATAACATCAAGGTACCTGTTATTGGGTTTATTTCTGCAATAGACTTAAATTTCTGAAACATTTGGTGTAAATCAGAAGATGGATTGGAAACATTGCCCAGAGTTGTTACACGCCATGCATCTTTAACATGTGTTAGAGTTATTTTAGCGTGTCACAGCTGTTCTTGACGTGTTGTGGGTTAACTAGTCTTTTGGATTGTTAGTGTGTCACGGCTGTTCCTGACGTGTCGTGGGTTAACTGAATTTATGGATTTTTGGCGTGTCGTGGGTTAACTGATTTTTTGAGTTTTTAGCGTGTCACGGCTGTTGGTGTAACGAGTCAGTAATTACAGTGATTGGCGTGTCACGATACTGATGCATGGTGTGTCACGACACTGATGCATGGCGTGTCACGACATTTGACTTGATATGCATGGCGTGTTACAACATTTTACGTTATATGCATGGCGTATAACAACACGACTGACAAATTTTTGATCATGATATGTATTGTGTAAAATGATTGACACTAATTTTTTTTCCAAAATTTCAGTGGGGTTCCAATTGTGCCACTTGTGATAAGACACGGTGGTTAGTGGGTGGACGGCATTTACAAGGGTGGTGAGTCACGAATGCGGGGGGTTAGGAGTGATTTGTCGTTTGTGGGCTTGATGAAGCTGGTTGAAGATGTTGTTGGGGTAAACTCAGAAATTGACGAGATTGAGTTACATGCACTGATCAGTACACCCGGAGAGCTATCACGGCCAATTATCAAGGACGATGAGGATGTTGCATTAATTTTGCTAGAACAGAGGAATGTTCCGGTTGTGTATGTCAGCATTAAGGGACGCCAAACAAATGTTATGTCACATGAAGAAGTTGGACAACATGGTAATCGACTCAATCAAAATGAGATTTACAATGCTTCACATACAGCACAGCATTCGATCCGTAACCCACAACAATGGCAATTGAGGTATGCATAAGAGTTTGTGTAGCCTGATAGACAAACGACATTCACAGAACAGTTGGCTGCACAATTTCGATCAAGATGTGCATCAAACCAATTTCTTACTTTTGTTGAACAAATGCAACGATCGGGTGAAATTGTAGAGTGTGTAATGCCATTGTCAAATGAGAATACGACAGTTGAGGATAACAAGTGAGGTTGGAGGGTGACACTGCGACGCTAGAGGATAATATTGCATTTGATGAGGGAAATGAGGATTTGTTTGCTGCCGAAGAAGATAGATTTGATGACACTTCAGATGATGGGCTTGAATAATGACAAGATGACAGTTCAAACGATGACTGCCTTTATGACAGTGACATTCCAATTGGCAATAATGTTAAAGGCGAAACGAAACCTGTTGGAGGTGTTGATGTAGGATATGTTCAGTGTGATGACCCCATATATAATAACCCCATCGTTGGTGAGAACGAGATTCGTTCCTTTAATACATTGCTCGATGACAATGATTAGGAAAGGGGAAATGCAAGGATATCTCGTACGTAGGTAATTGCAAGTGCAGAAAGGTTCTCCTTCCAAACAATTACCATTGAGGAGTCGACATGTGTCAAAGATCGCTTATACAAAGGAAGAATGTTTTCGTCGAAAGCCGAGTTGAAACGAGCTTTGAATATGTTTGTTATAAAAGAGAAGTTTATGATAAGAGTAAAAAGGTCATGTAAAGCTCGTTATGAGGTTGGTTGTGTAACGACCCAAATTTCGGGCCATGACTGACGTATGGGCCCAATAGACGTAGTCCACTAAGCCCAAGCAAGCCTATTAATCTGACGTGTTCATCATTCCATCATAAACTGCTAAGTCACATTTCATAACTTAGAATCAAAATAATACTACACATTGCCATCTCATACTGGCATACTAAACAAGTGTATGTACATTTGTCTACAACATGTATCTTAACAATTTACATTAGGTTCGTCTATACACAACAAAATAATACTCAACTTCCAGCGGAGGAACTCGAACGAATGTATAACTACTGAATGCCGAGACACCTACCAAAAGATGGATATAAGTCTACAAGGACACCTCGTCCTAGTTACCGACTGCCTCGTGATCTAAAAACATGAAGTTGAAAATGGTGAGTATAAACCCAGTGAGTGAACAAGGAAGGGAACAAGCATACCATAAGGAATTTTTAACGAAATCATGATGCATTCTTTTTCAAAACAATGCAATTTGTTTTTGTTCTTATTAAAAACCCCTCATCAAGCCCTTAAATGATTAATCATTTGAAAATTATGAACCCATACATAACGAACCATTTGAAGAATGAAAGCTTTAATAATACTCAAGTAAGTCAAATACGACGACGATTCTTCGCTACAGCGGAAAGGCATTCTCGCTGCAGCTATGTTGTAGCGAGAATGAATTTTCATTGCAGCGACGTTGGGATTTAGTTATTAACCGAATAAGGGTTTCTCAACTGGCCGAGGGTTTCTCACTAAACCTCCTCATTTTAAACTTAACTCATTTAGTCCTTAATGTTGGAAGACCATGCTCCAATATGGTAGCAAAGAAGTGAAAGATAGGGCAGTAATTGGACAAGATAGGAGACCAAAACAGAAAGTTTTTCACTACAGCGAGATTAAATTTCGCTGCAGCGAAATTCAGCTGATGAAATAGAGAGTTTCTCGATGCAGCGAGATTTTTTTTCGCTACAACGTGAAGCTACAGTTGCTATCTCGCTGCAGCGAGAACCAGTTTTGGTGAAGGTTCTCAAACCCGAGAGTTTCTCGCTGCAGCCAGAACCATTCTCGCTGTAGCGAAATACAGGGCTCCAATGAAAAATTTCCCTTTTCTAAAAAAAAAAACCACTCTGCTGAAATGTCCAAACCAACATGAAACACATGACAATTTTCCAAAGTTTAACATGTCAAGTTTCACATGCATTACAACCATATACCATTACTCATAAATTTCCTATAACACACATATTTACAGATGTATATATGTATACGTATACCCATCATTATCATGCACATCATCCCATCATCATCATACACACCATCACATCGTCATCATCACCAGCTCACGCGCACTCCCTACTCGCACATGGCCGGGTCATCATCGGGTTATGCACACTCCCTACTCCCACATAACCGGGTCATCCTTGGCTTATGCGCACTCCCTACTCGCACATAAGCCTAGTCAATATAATTACACAACACTATATTCAAACATATATGTATATCAACATAATGCAGCCACATAAAAATCCATAATAACCACATGTCATAACATAAACCAATCCTCAAGAGCTTGTTCCCAAGGCATTCATTTTTTTGAGAAAAGTTGTATAAAATAATTCAAACACTTTGTACAAAACAATCATATTCCCAAAACAATTTTGATAGGTAGTCCACTCACCGATTGATTATAGAGCCTTTAGATTACTCTAATTCCCTTAATGATCCAATTGGAAGGATGGGACTTCATTACAACCTAAGATCACATTAGCATAAGCAATAGGTCAATTCACACACTGTGAACCCTAAAAGCTATCTCTTAGCTACCTTTCAATTGTCATATTAAATGGCTATCTATGTTCACTATCTTAATCACTAAAAAGTAATGAACATACTCAACAATAAAACAGCTCATACTCCTAATTACTAGCCATTATTCACAGATAAAAACCAAGCTTAATTCATCACTTACCCTAGGGCTCCTTTGTAGTCAAATTCTCTTCCAATTGCTTCTAAATCAATGGGATAATTCTCTCTTTCTCTCTCTAGAATGCCCAATTAGTGAGAGAAAGTATGGAAATAAACTTTACCAAGGGTTTTGAAGTGAGAGAGTGAAAGAATACTAGGGTTCTAGTCAAAAGGGCTCAAAATTATGAAAACTAGAGCTAGAGAGAGAAAATTTTGCAAGCTACATATCAAGATTCCATGGAGGTTTTGAAGAAACGTGAGAGAGAAGAAGAAGAAGAAGACAAGCTGCTGGAAAATGGGAGAAGAAGCTGCTGGAAGAAAGTATTAATAGGCCAATCTTATCCATTCCACTTAAAATTACCAAATTACCCCTCCACTAATTAACTTACTCTCTTCCAATCTTTTATGCAATCTTTTTGTTCTTTTGACACTAGGACAAGGTCCATAATGGTCTAAACATACTCGGGTTCATGAAAACATAAAATTTTAACTTGAGGTGAAAAATGACCATTTTGCCTCTACCGTAAAAATTATCAAAATTTTGGTTTTCTTTCCATTTTACCCCTAATTTCACCATCCATTTATGCCTGAGGCCTACTTAGGCCACAATATTGTTTAAAACTTACTTTTATGGGCTTACTAAAGAAATGACGAAATTACCCTTAATTAGGGATATCTCGTATACTTCCCTTTACAAGTCTATAAAGGTCAAGGTCTCACAGCTTGCAAGGACAAGGCAAGCAAGTTCAGTGTTCGTGCAATGAAGTTACCTGATAGAGGAGAATATTGGCAAGTTCAGACATTCCACAAAGTACACACTTGTATCATTGATGGTTTGCAAGGACGGTTTGCAACTACGAGTTCGAAGATGATTGGTGAACTTATGTCACACAAGCTTCAGGCTAATGGAGTAGCATTGAGACCTAAGGACATAATTTGTGAGATGAGGGTTCAGTGGGGATTGGAACGCTTGTATGGTAAGGCTTGGCAAGCGAAGGAGTATGCAGAGAGGCTTGTTTTCGGATCACCGGAGGAGTCATTTCAACTACTACCATCTTATTTTTATATGTTGGAACAAGAAATTCCTGGCACAGTGACTGCAGTGGCTACTGATGAGGAAGAGAGATTCAAATATTGTTTCTGGTCATACGGGGCTTGTATTCGGGGGTTTAGGGATGTAATGCGTCATACGGTTACAATTGATGCAACACATCTCAAAGGCAAGTTCAAGGGTGTTCTGTTTGTTGCTGTATGCAAAGATGAGAACAAGTGCGTATATCTAGTTGTGTTTAGGATCGGCCATGTTGAGGACAAAGACTCGTGGACGTGGTTTCTTAGCAAGCTACGTGATGCGGTTGGTTGTCCTGAAAAGACTACGTTCATTTTTTATCAACATCTCGGCATTAGGAAAGCAATCCAAAATGCATACCCAGAAGAGCACCATGGTTTATGTAGTTACCACTTGAAAAAAAACTTTAAAAACAAGTTCAAGCGCGATGATGTTTGTATGCTTTTCACCCTTGCTCAAGATTGCTATAAGGTGGCCGATTTCAACAGACATATGAATCAGATACAGCAGATTCACCCGGGATCCCACGAGGACTTTATGAGAATAGGGCCTGAGAAATGGGCACATGCATGTTTACAGGCAAAGAGATACCAAATGATGACATCCAACATCGCGGAATGTGTTAACTCATGCTTGAAGCATGCAAGACAAATGTTGATCATTGTTTTGATCGAGTTCATCAGAGACATGTTCCAACGTTGGTTCCATGACCGGTACTAGGAGGCCGTCAAGGTGACCACGCCCCTCAACCCTTGGGTTGCCAAGCAGTTGAGAAAAAAGTTCAATGATGCACATCGCTTTCTAGTTAAGCCTATCAATCGAGCAGAGTTTGAAGTTAAAGACAAAAAGATGGATGGACTTGTAAACTTGTCTAGGAAGACGTGTTCATGTTGTGAGTTCCAAACAGATTTACTGCCATGAAGCCATGCCATTGCAGCAATAAGTTTAGAATATCTTTATTTCTTATTTGAACCGTAATTGACATAACATTTACATTGTGCTTAAAGATTGAGTTTATTGTGTTTTTTAGTAAATGCAATCGTGAAGCCATTGAATTCGACGCTGACTACTACAAGATAATCGTTTTGATGGAGGGTTATTCAGGATCCATTAGGCCGGTAGGGCATCCTAGTGAGTAGGACATCCCCCCTCATGTGAAACAAATTGTCGTCTTGCTCCCACCTTAGCGAGGCAAAGCAGGAAGACCTAGGAAGAGAAGGATTCCATCAGCTGGTGAAGGCAGTCGAGCACGAAGATGTTCGTAATGCAAGAGGTACGGACATAACAGACAGAACTGCCCATCCCCATTTGCAGTTCCATCCACAAATCCAACACCATCTCCAAGTCAATCGGCACCTCCACAACTGCGTCGATCCAAAGCATGTTCAAGTTGCAGACAAACCGGTCACACACTCAACAATTGTCCAATACGAAGGACAATGTCTGAAAATGTAGGGTGTGTTGTGGATGAAGACAACTTGTCTGCTTAACTAAATGTGTCTGAAAATTGTAGTTGATTTCGTTTTGCTTTACGGATTTGTCTGCTTGGTCATTCTATGAGCCACTTTTAGTTATGGACTTTGTTGCCAAACATTTTAAGCAGATAAGCATGTCAAGGCCTCTGTCTGATCAAGATCGTGTTAAAGTACATTCTTACATTGTTTGTAAGAATGCTTTCAATTACAATCTCCATCAGACAGGGGCCTTGATAGGCTTATATGCATAAAATGTTTGGCAACAAAGTCTGTAACTAAAAGTGGCTCATAGAATGACCGAGCAGACAAATCCGTAAAGCAAAACGCAATCAACTACAATTTTCAGACATAGTACAAATGGCTACACAAATCTTATGAAGGAACAACAAGCATGGAATGGCTACCAATATTAAGAGATTAAGTCCCTATATTGTTACCCCATTTGTCACATTTTATTACCACTTGTATCAAATAATTAATGATTTGATTTAATTCCCTTCTATTTCATTTGATTTAACTGTTTATGTTCTTACTGCAAGTCTTGTGGTGACACGCTGAGTGCATGCAGACTTGGCATCTCGTGCAGACTAACCTGATATTTTAATTTGGGAGTTTTCAGCTCTCATATGCTTATCCATACTCAATATTAAAACCCACTGTAAGTGGTGGCAGCTGCATTACATCACAAAGACTCTTGAAGAGATAAGGAACTACAATGCAATGAAGCCTACGTGCTTCGAGATGCTCATGGATGTCTATCCACAAGCTTTTTCTATCAAACTTTGACCTTGCTTGCACGGTTGAGTTGATTGTAGAGCGGTACAATTTTCCTAGTACCCCAAGGGAAGCATACATGGGTTTGTCAACCTTCTGCATGAAGTTTGGAAACTCCCTTGGTTTCAAGGATCGAGCCATCTCAGCTGGTGCTGTTGTTTTTGCAAAATCAATAGCCATATATGTGCACAAGGTATACAAACGAAATAAATAAGGATAAATGTGAGACACGCCATGCAAAACAAGTTAAATGTTGTCACACACCGTGCATATCAAGTAAAATATTGTGACACGCCATGCATAACAAGCAAAATGTTATGACACGCCATGCATAAGAAGTTAAACGTTGTGACACACCTTCCATAACAAGCACATTGTTCTGACATGCCATGCATAACAATTAAAATTTTTTTAACACGCCATGCATAACAATTAAAATTGTTCTGACCCGCCATGCATAAGAAGTTAAACGTTGTGACACGCAACGGTTACCATGGCGTGTCAACTGTTCAAGCAATGGGGTGTCACAGTCTTGTCACATATTGTAACCATGGCGTGTCATAAATTCTTAACCCTACTGTTTCACAGTCGTGACCCGCTGAGTGCAAACAGATTTATGGCGTGACACGGCAGACTTGGTGCAGTATCGTGGGTCACACGCGACGGCCCAATTCTTATGACACACCGAGTGGAAGCAGATTAATGGCGCACATGCTGAGTATATGGAGATTTATGGCATGACACACTAAGTGGAGGCAGATTTATCGGCTAACACGTTGAGTGTTAGTGGATTTACAGCGTCACAAGCTGAGCATTTGGAGATTAATGGTGTGACATGGCACGGCCCAATTGTTCTAACACGTTGAGTGGAAGCAGATTTATGCGCTAACACGCTAAGTGTTAGTGGATTTACGGTGTCACACGCTGACTTCTTACAGATTTATGGGGTGACACACTGAGTTTAAGCAGATGTATGTGGGGACACGCTGAGTGGTAGCATATTTATGGCGTCACACGCTGACTTTTTGTGATTGTGTATCAAATTAAATATATTGTGTATAGAAAAGGAAAAAAATTCGATAGTATCAAATTAATTGTGTATAGTCAAAAAATTTAATTGTGTATAAAATAATTGTATAAAGTATATTATGTATACAAAAAAAATTAATTCTGTTTACAATGAATTCTATAAAATAAATTGTGTATACAAAAAATGTGTATAAAATTAATTGTATAAAAAAAATTGTGCACACAAGGGCCGACATGTTCAGGGTTCGCTCTCACAACTGTTGGAAAATTTCTAGAGCGTATTGCCGATGCATTTTTGCAATCATATTTTGCTTAACTTTAATCTTTTCTGATTGCAAAATACGGTCCATGTACCCTATCATGAACATACTGCAGTTGACACTATCATTCTGCCGATGCATTTTAGCTTTTGGAAAATGAATATCCAATGGCATCGGCGTTAAATGCTGTCTCTTCCGACGTATGTTGTTGAAATAACCGGCTTGGTGGCAGATGAAGGACATCATTGTCGTCAAGGGTGTCATCTGACCCACACGAACTTCGTTATCCTTAGCATCCGAAGTTCTTGCAGAGTCCACCACCTTGATCGTCCACCTCACCAAGTCAATCTTCGCAACCACCCAATGCCCACCAACATTGCAAGGCGCGACGATGAAATCCACATCTTCCCATTTTTTGGCATATGTCGACCTTTCACCCTCCACATACCCCCGCAACTCATATGGAATTTGCATTGTGGCCTGAGCATCTTCTGTTGGAAATTCCATGTGTAGCATACGGATGGTGTCATGTGAAACATGTAAACATTAGCTTACACTTCATGCAATCAAAAACTTAGTATTTATAGAATTGAACAATTTTCAAATAAACTTACGAAGAATATCGTGTCAACCACACATGCACGGGTAGTGTACAGCTTCAACTTCGGCCCTGTCATTCGCTTACAGAGTAGGCTGAGGCATGCGTCGATATGTTCACTTGTCATTTCCTCATTGGGATCCTCTAAGGTTATGAAAAAGTCAGCCCCTTGATCCCCTAAAATGCCGACGTTACGCCTGCATATGTAACATAATGAATTTCATAAGTCTTGGTGGATTATTGTTTCATTAAAAAAAATATTTGCAATGTTATTTATGAGCTTACCTCACGGACTCGTCTTTCTTGAAAGCTTCGTAGTCTTCTACGATTTTATCCCTCACATCTCGACGGGTCACTAAGGGATCGACGAACGGGCTTGTCATGTATTTGCTCGCCATTTTCAGCCATGCCCGCTCAGTTGGGTCTGAAATTTCTGCTGCACCATGATGGACAGCAGATGACTCTAGTGACGACGACCGTATCTCAATTGCATCAGAAGTGCTCCCACGATAAAGAACGATAGCTCCTGCTGATGCGTTGACGAATGCATCGACCGAAGGAAGATGCTCTCTTTCAACCACGATTGAGTCAAGCTCCCTGTCCCCTACAGCAGATGCATTGATAATGGACTCGAGCACAGGAACATGCTCTCCTTCAGCATCATCTGATTGAAGGGTGACATCCACTACCACAGCTTCAATTCGACGATGTCATCGGCATGAGTTACGTGCTTTCCGTCAGCACCAAGAACGTCATCGTCAATGTCAACACCAGGTTCATGATGCTGTCCATCATTAGCATCATCGTGCTCTAAACCAGCACCGTCAGATGGACTGCCCTACAAAATGGGAAAAACCGTTAGTTAGCTCATAAAATACCACAAACCATAAACAGTAAAATGTTGTGACACGCCGCGCATATTAAGTAAAATATTGTGACACGCCATGCATATCAAGTAAAATGTTGTGACACGCTATGCATATCAAGTAAAATGCTGTGACACGCCATGCATAACAAGCAAAATGATGTGACACGTCATCCATAACAACCAAATTGTTGTGACATGCCATACATAACAAGTTAAACGTTGTGACATGCCATCCATAACAAGCAAATTGTTGTGACATGCCAAGGATAACAACCAAAATGTTTTGACACGCCATGCATATCAAATCAAACGTCCTGACACGCCATGAATAACAAGTTAAATGTTCTGACACGCCATGCATATCAAGTCAAATGTTGTCCCACACTAAGGCTGACACAGCAATAACTAACTTTAATACAAATGTCCTGACCCTCTAATGACCAAAACTAGTTAAACCACTATCACTTAACCCTAAAAACCATCAAACCAGCCCTAAAACATAGTCTAAACAGTTGTTAAATGTAAATCATCAAAATACAAGCGAAAATAGAATAACGTACTTGTGATTTAAGGTCGTCAAGAATTCGAGCAACGATACGGTCCTTGAGCGTCTGCATTGCTAGACTCAATGACTGAATTGACACCTTCAGCTCCGACATCTCTTTTTCATGCTTGCGCATGATCCGTCGGAGTTGGCAGGTAGTACTGCTCCGTCATTGACTATTCTCGACTGGGTCAACTGCAATAACATATATAACTATGTTATTCAATAATCATATATGGAATTGTTGAACATTAACCGTTACAACTTTAATATCTTAACCGACGGCTCATTAGCAGTCTGTGGTGGAGTCGAATCGCTCGGTGCTTGAAGACCAGTCGTCGCTTCCGCAAACTGCAATTACATATATAATTGTGTTATTCAATAATCATGTATGGAATTGTTGAACATTAACCGTTACAACTTTAATATCCTTACCACCGGCTTGTTAGCTGTTTGCGGTTGAGCTGGACCGATTAGTGCTTGAGGACCTGTCATCGCTTCCGTAAACTGTAATTACAAAAATTACTGTGTTACTTGATAAACATATGTGGGAATGTAGAACACAAACTGTTAGAACCGATCTTACCGACAAGTTGTTTTCACTGTGCGTCTAAGGAGGACCGGTGGGTGCTTATTGAGCTGTCGGCTCATGGTCTAACTGCAAACACATAAATGTTATTCAATAATCACATATGGAATTGGAGAACACAAAACTGTTACAGTTGTCCTTACCGGCTATTCACTGCCTTAACCATGGTCGTCCCCTTTATCCATCAACTCAGGGCTCGACAACTCATTAACTAAAGCAGCGATGGTGCGCATCCACTTCGTGCCACCAAAGGCTCTTTTCTCCTTCAAGCTTCTCCTTTTTTGCCTCGCACCTAAGCCCCAATCTGACCGATCCTCCATGTGCCCTATTGGCATGTACTCGTGGCCTTCCGATAACGGGACATCAAGGTCCACAAAATACTCCCGGAAGGCCTCATTCGCGATGGGTTCCAACGTCTCCAGTGCCCACAACTGCAAATAAATAAATAAAATGTTGTCATTATCGAATAGGGAAAATTATTATACAAATATAATGCAAAAATTAGCAGTTGTTCACTCACATCGTCAGATGAGTCAAACTTCTGAATTGCCTTGTAGAAGTCTTTTGGCTTCTGATTATAATCCCATTTGCACATTCGTGGGTAGACGTTATCCTTCGGACCAGATGGGGCAACTATGTTTTGGAGGGCCGGAATTACCTCCATTGCCTAGAACTACATGTCAAATGTAACCATTATCAGACCGTAAATCATAAATGAGGGCACCCATAATTTTTTTTTTTCAAAAGAAAACTGAAAAATGTTACGTGATAGTACCTGTATCACCCATGCGAATCCGTAAATGTTGTAGCGTAACCAAGTTTCCTTTGTCACGCTTGAGTCAGGCACTTCGAACCCCTTCAAAAGGTAGTCTAAGGTCAGCTTCCAAATATAGTGCCCCCATGGGAAGACATTCCAAGCGTTGATGTCCTCCACCAATGACAGCAACCAAGGCGTCACCCGTCTATGGTAGTCTTGACCAAATAAAATGTTATTCATGATCAAGATGAGCTCCATCTTGTATCTGTCATGAATTCCCTCCTCAGCAACCTCGTACGGTCGTCTGAACACATCGGGCATTAGACCAAACTTCAGCACGGTGATGAGGCAGAACTCTTACTTTGATAGCTGCACCTTGCTCTTGCCAATGGCAAACCATAGCTCGTGGTCCATTGACTGGCTCTCACTGATCCAACAAATCATGATGCTGTGCAAGAGACTAGCGCAAAAGTACCTTTGTGGATAGACCTCTATGAGCATTCCGAAGCAGGTACGCTTAATTGCATCGTACTCCCCCTTCTGTTGGAGAGTCTTTGTGATGTAATGCAGTTGCGACCACTTATAATGGGTGTTAATTACGACGTTGAATGCCCACTTCTCTCTCGGCACGATCAGCAAACTGTCAAGATCCTTATACTGTCTGCACTGGATCTGCAAAACATGGCACACATGCACCAGTAAGTTAAGCCATCATCTGCAACAAGGTATACTGAAGACATAAATAAGGAATAAATGTTGTGACACGCTATGCATAGCAAGCAAAATGTTGTGACATGGCATGCATAACAAGTAAAATATTGTGACACGCCATGCATAACAAGTAAAATGTTGTGACACGCCATGCATATCAAGTAAAATGTTGTTACACGCCATGCATATCAAGTAAAATGTTCTCACACGTCATGCATATCAAATCAAATCATATAAAGCTGACACGCCAATAACTAACTATAATAACAAGAATAACAATGGCGTCACACGGTAAACACCAAAAACCCCTAAAACCACTACGACTTAACCCCAACAACCATCAAACCAGCAAGAAAACACAGTCTAAACATTTGCAAAAAAAAAAACAAAAAACCCAAATATATCAAACAAACCTAGGAAAAAACCAAACAAATAAACGAACACAAGAATGTTTTAATTTGAGACTCACTGACCTCTTCATTCATGGTCGACATTATTGCTGCTGCTCTGGTGTCGTTACGTTTGTAAAGAGCCTTCTTGAACACTCCAGTATCGGCGGGAATGACAAATGAATCACACAGACGTTACGAATTCTGAATAATAACTGTTTAAAATAAAAAATGGCCTTATAATATTCTTATTTATTCTGAATAAGGAGAATTAATTCAGTAGAAGTCTAAACGATTACAACGTTAATTGCCCGCTTTTTTTTTTCCTCTCTATTTCAAACCATGACGTGTCAGTTGCTCAAGCATTGGCATGTCACACATTCTAAACCATGACCATGGCGTGTTAGTTTTTCAAGCAATATCGTGTCACACACTCTAAACCATGATCATGGCGTTAGTTTTTCAAGCAATGCCGTGTCACACACTCTAAACCATGATCATGGCGTGTCACCAACTCTGAACTCTGGCGTGTCATAATTTCCCTCCATGGCGTCTCACCAACTCTGAACGCTAGTGTGTCACAAATTCTCTCCATGTCGTGTCACCAACTCTTAACTCTAGCGTGTCACAGATTCCCTCCATGGTGTCTCACCAACTTTGAACGCTGGCGTGTCACAGATTCCCTCCATGGCGTGTCACCAACTCTTAACTCTAGCGTCTCACAGATTCCCTCCATGGCGTCTCACCAACTTTGAGCTGTGCCGTGTCATAGCCATGTCACACATTCCCAACATGACGTTTCACAAACTCTAAACCCTACCTTGCGACAGTCGTCTCACATATGGTTTGCTATAGCAGGACCATTTTCTGCTTTGGATTCACATCTTTCTCATTTCAATTCACCACTGTATCAAGGATTTCTAGTTTCACATCATTAGTCAAGCTTTCCATTCATGACGACCGATTCCTCCTTCGATTTAATATCTCTCTTCTCCTATTATCTAAATGTCGTGTCCCAAATCTTTGAAAACACATCTCATGCAATATTATTTTATTTTGCACAACCTTCGTAAAAAAAAAAAAGGTATTTTGCACAACCAATCTTTGCATATTTATTTTTTTCTCCCATTTTTCGCATGTTTGAGAGTGCACGCTAACGAAGATGACTCATTAAAGGTATTTTTGTCCCAAAATCTATTTTGGTGGCTAAAAACAATTAAAATTATCCTGAGAAATATTTACAAAAACATGTTATTTTTAATGGTTAAAAAAAAATCCCCCATAATATCTTGAGTTAGCTTGCAATGGAAGCAAGTCAATTTTCCAACTTATATTGTACTGATAACCTTTCAACAAGATGAATACATGTCTTAATTTTAGGCATATTTTTATAAGATGAATATATATGGATCAATTTTAGGCATTCAAAACAGAAATTTTTTACTTATTAAATATAGAAGGAAAACAAAATTGGTCAAGTTAGGTACATTGGATTAAAGGACTTGGGCTTGAGGAGGATGTCTTGAACATGGGTTCATTCTGCAACTGCAATGAAGCTTAAAACAACAAAAAGATATCATACTAATAGAGAGAAAAACAAAGTAACGAATTTGATAAACAAAAAATTTAGATCTTGGTGAGACCATAAATTATAATTTCTAATTCAAAAGACTTGAATTAAAAAACTATTCAAATTTGAAACATATTGAATACAAAAATGATTTAACATAAAATGGGTCAAATTAAAATAATTTGAATCTTAACTTAAAACGACTTGAATTTAAAATAATTTGAATATAAATAATACGTTTAAATTTAATTTATTTTGATTTTAAAAATTAATAATTTAAATTCGAAATGACTTGAAATGATGTGAGCATAAAATGACTTGAATTAAAAATGATCAAACTCAAAATTGGCATGAATTTATTTGGATTTGTAATGACTTGACCCAAATCAAAGTCCGATCCGATCCACCCAATTACCAACTCCATCTGTGATGCCAAAGTGAGTTATTCCCTTGATATAGTGCGATAACAACTAAATAATTTTAATTATTTTATAAATTTCTTAAGAAAATAAGAAAAAAGAATTATTACTATATCATTATTATGTTACTCCCTTTGTTTTATCTTCTGTTATTTTTATTTAACTTTCACGAAATTTTTTTAAAAAAATTTTAACTTTGGTGTCTTTTTAACTAAAATTATATTTGATTAAATTAAATTAGTAATTTTATGGTTTTTAGGGCCGAAAAGTAAAAGAATTATTTTTGTAAGACAGAGAAAAAAAGGTATTAAACGTAAAAAAGAATAATTTTGGAACACTTCAAAAGAAAAAGCCAAGGAAAAGTTGAACAGAAGGATGCGAGAGGAAAGAATCAGCATGCGTGTATAGAAATAAATATAAAAAGTTAAATGTAAAATGTCGAAAACAAGTCAGTAAATAAGTTGATGTGAGATGGAGCAGGCACAGTGTGGGCGATCCACTTTATGAGGTCAGTATAACCACACCTCAGCCTCAGGTCCTCCAATGTCTAGTATAGAATAAGCAAATCCGTTGAGAGGGTAAAATAACACCGAAAATGGCGAAGAAGGAACTGTTAGTGGAAAATGGGGAAGAAGTCTGCAGAGCTGACTTCTCTCCCAGCTTCGTGTTTGGGGTTGCCACTTCTGCATATCAGGTATATATATATATATATTATTGTGTTCCCCGTTCTTTCGATTTGCTTAGTTATTTATTTATTTGATCGGTATTTGACTTTATTTATTTTATGTATAAAAAACAAAAATGGTTGTTGCATGCGTGCATTCAGTTTCAGTGCAATCTCTTCAAATAAGATCTGGGCAATATGGCTGCTTCCCAACTTTGGGTTTTATCTGTTTGAGAATTTCAATAGCTTCCTTAATCACTTCTCCTCTTTTCGGACTGGTTTGTTTTTCCTCCATTTTCCTTTTCTAAAATAATGTTTTACATGAAATTTAATGCTTAAAACTATTAATTAATAACCTTGAATATATGGGGCTACCTCTGAGATGATCATTTTGTAGTTTTCTACCATTATTCCTTTGTTGATTTCATCCCTGTCTTTGGGGTTTCATGCGATGACCCACTTTTTCCCTTAGTGTGTCAGTAACAAATTCACATCCTTTACTGCGTTTTGCTTCCATTTTGACTTGTTATTAAGCAATGCTTACAATTGTTTCCCAAACAGCATTTTTTTCCTTTTGTTTTGGCATCCTTTTATGTGCTTTTTTGGATTCTCTTGTCTTTTATTATTCGAGAATTAAGCTCTAGGCTTTTCAATTTTTCCGGTAAGTTCTTACACCTGTATGTTAAAATGTACTTTCTAAGCTTCCAGCTTTTGTTTCTTTTAAATGTATGTATTTATCTGTTAAATCCACATATCTGGGTTGGTGAACTATTATTGATTTAAAATTAGTTCTCGTTAATGGAAGAGAAAAGGAAATCGAAACTTCTGAAGAATTAGCTAGAAGATCATAACCCTGCTGTGATCCTTGACATTAATCAAATCTGCCTCCACAGTTAATGTGAGGGTTCTGAAAGAAATAAGCATGTCCATTTATATTGACTAGTCCCTTTGGCAAATTTATGAAATAAAGAGTCAGAGAAATGCAGTTATAAGACTTGTAGAGTTTTACGCTTTCATTACTATCATTACTATTATATTGTCTTTGGGGGAGGTGAAATTTTGTTGTATGTTAATAGAGGTTAAAAAGGATTTGTGCTTCTAAGGACATTATATGAAGTAGAGATGCAAGGAGGAATCAATTTTTTGTTTTTGTTCTTTTTCAAAACAAAAGTACTTAAAATGTAGTTCAGTGAAATGGTACAAAAATAGTATTTTCATTTTAGCAACATCTTACAGGACTGTTAGCGTTATCATTAGCTGGGCACGTTATAAATACTGCAACACTTTGACAATTTTGATTTTGGCTTCTTGTTGCATGTTTTCAGATTGAAGGAGCCTGCAACGAGGGCAGCAGGGGTGCTAGCATATGGGATTCTTTTTCACGCACTGAAGGTATGCGTCTTTCTCTTATAAAACAACTACTACATATAATAAAGGAAAGAAGAAATTGACAAAATCTTGCTTCACTATTTGGCTTGATATGGTGAATTTTGTTTTGACCTTTGTTGGGAAACTCTGTTTGTCTTTCTAGGAAAAATTGTTGATGGAAGCACAGGAGATGTGGCAGTTGATCATTATCATCGATACAAGGTGGGTAATACTATGATTAGCCATGTCTATGCTGTATTTTTTACTTATTCACTATAAGATGTTAAAATTTTGTAATTTTAAATTTGATTTGATTATTAAGTGAATTCATGAGATTCTATGCCCTTATTGTACTTGGGACGGGTTCTTTGATAAAAAAAAAAAATCAGGAATGGTCTTTTGAACCAAGCTCATTTTTGTTGAAATTATAACTTAGTTTGAAATTATAATCATCTGGACAATTGTTTATGCACATGAGAGTAATGGAGGCTTTGGGTTCAAAAGTTTGTTTGAACTGTTTTCATTAGAACAATTATCAGATTTTTCTATATTATAATATAATAGACGTTTGTTCACTTTGATCTTTTAGATTTCAGTTTTCAGATTTTGTTCATTCTATACAGGAAGATGTTGACCTTATATCCAAGTTTGGATTTGATGCTTATAGGTTCTCCATATCATGGTCTCGTATCTTCCCAGGTATGCCTTCAAGTGAATGCCTTAATTTTACTTTTTCAATTTTTTTTAATTTATTTATTCTTGTACATGTTTAATGACTGATTCTGTTTTATTATAATATTAAATTATACCTATAGTAGAATAAAGCACTTTTGTGTTAATTCCTTTCCCCTATTTCATTAAGTCTTCTCTAGATATGAATTGTAGTTGAATTAGAAGGATTGACATAGTTTATTTTTATGCAAATACCTTACTTTGGATCTGGGATACAAGAAAGACCTGATGGGTAGGTTTATATATGTTGCTGTCGTATGTAAGTTTTTTTTTTTTCACCTAAATCCCTGGGTGTTTTCTTTTTCTTTCCTTTTTTACCTAAATTCCTGGGTATGTAAGAATTAGTAATTCCTTACTCATGTCTGGACACAATTTCAGTATTGATTCCTCTAGACATCATGATAGATAACCCTGTCACTTTGCTGAACTAAATTGAAGAAGTATTGCTAGGTTCTAAAATCCTTCTTAAATATTAAAATTTTCATTTTATTTAATCTAGCCTCAAGAAACACAGTAGAAACGTTTTGGTAGGCATTTTGATGGGAAGAATCTGTAGGAACTTGGAAGTATGATTGGCAGAATTTACAACAGGCAATTTAGGAGAGGGTTTATTTCAGTTAGGTTTTGAAGCCTTCATTATAATGAATTATTCTTTGATTGGAATTCACATTTGATCTTTGTTATCATGATGCATACTTCATAATATTATGGCACATGGAAAAATCAGGGTTTCCATGGCAAACGATGTGATGTCTGCATTGTTACAAAGAGGAAATACCAAGTTAGGTTTCTAACTAAGGTTGCATTGGTGCTTTACCATTGCAACATTCCAATAGAATGTAATTGTCGGGAAAGTGATTGTTGGGAAGAAAACAAACAATGTTGGTAATATATGGAAAAGAGCTTATTAATATATAGGAAAGATTTGCAGCATTTTGTTTAGAAGCACTTTACAGGGAATGTGGTGTTAATTTACAAAATTACTTTGTGTATGAAAATATAAAGTGTAATACACTTGCATGCTTTTTAACGAAAGTTTTTATGTTTTCAAAGTTTATCCCTTAAAGTAATAAATTCATGACAAGAATATAATAATTTTTGAATAATAATGATTTAAATTTTGAAATATGTGAAGTTACTAAAAATTTGTATTTTTTTTGTAAGAACGCCTAGAACTATTATAAATTTTTCTTTTTGTGTAATAATGCTTAGAACTATTAAAACTTTGTTTTTGTAATAATGCCTAGAACTATTAAAACTAATTATTTTGTAATAATTACTTGCGTATAATTAAATATGTGAATACTAATTACTATTGTTTTTCTTGTAATGACTAGAGGAAACTATTGAAACTGCAATTGAGAAACCCAAAGAATCAAATAATTCTTTAAAGTTGACATCTAACCATAACTTGACTTAATATTTAAGGATACCTTCCAACTATAAAATGGTTATAATAACAATGTGAATATTTCAATGTACACAACATATGAAAATGATACAACATTTACATTGAGTCTTTGATACTGACATGCAACCAGCTATATCTTGTCACATTAACATGCAACCAGCAATTGAGACCTAAGCCAGCTAAAGACTTAGCTTGTTACTCGTTCAGAACCTAAGACAGGAGTTTACTAGGAAAGAAATATTGCACTTGAAAGAGCTTTCAAAAATGAACAAGAACATGAATTGTTTGCTGCTTCGTATGCATGAACATTACAAAGAAAAATGGCCATTGTAATTGCTCTAAAGTTAAAATTAAAATAACACCAAACTTACTTCCAACACCAAATAATCTTCAAACACCAACATTAAGTATAAAGGTTGTAGATAATACTGATCCAAAATAGTCACAATGGTGCTAATAACTAATAACCACTTGTCCATTGTAATTGCTTTATTCTTAGCCACTAAGCACAACCTTCAGATAAAGTTTATTGAATTCATCTGACATTATGCAGAAGAAATTAATCTTCGACGTGTCACTGGGACTAACTATCAATTCCACTTTGACCACTATATGTCTCTCAGCTACCTCTTGGGCCAATTAATTGTGTGAATATATGCTCCAACTTGGTGCCAATAGCAAGTAAAAGTTGCCCAAAGGAAAACAATTGTCAAATGCTAAATATCTTCTCTAACCTACAAGGTTTTCTGTAGGCCACCTACCTGATTTGAGCATGTAGGTAGTTTAATTGCTTAAACATATATGCAAAGAGGGAAAAGAAGGGAGAACAAAATTACTTAAAAATGTATAAGACACTATAAATATGGTGTTTATTTGGATCACTTACAATGAAGGGAATGAGTGCTATCCAAAATTACGTATGCCAACCTGCATAAAGGAATCAAAATTTTGATTTGAGTCAAAATTAACAATCTTCATCTAGCAGGTCCACTGTAGGAAGGAATTACTTTCAGACTTGAATTCAGCACTACCCCATCCATGTCAGTAGCACCAGATCTTATGGAGTGGCAAGTGCATATATCTAAGACCTCAAACCTTGTAATTTATCACTCTAGATACTCAAGTGACCTTTAGCAGTATTTGAAGTTTTTATTACAATAGTTTAACTTTTGAAGTATAATTTTTCTGAATTCACTTTATTATATTAAGAAACATCAAAAGGGGATATGAGTGTAGTATAGTACTTCATTTCTTAAGGGATTTTATGAGATCATATAAAATAAAACCAAGTAGTAAAAAAGTTTGACTATGGAAATGGAACTATAGCTGACTTATCCTTATTCATAATCTGCCAAAAAATCTAGATATTTCCTCTTAGCCTAACACTTATCCAATATATAACTTAATTGCAAAAACCATAATATACATTTTAACAAACGTTCTTGCCCAATTTTCATAAAAGTTTTAATATAACAAAAAGAAGCCATATGAATATAAATTATGAAATGAAAACAGTAGATGGAACTACTGGATGACAAAAACAGAATATGTTAATCCAAGTAGCATAACTATCTCTGAACTAACAGTCATCTGTCAATGTTGTAGGTGCTAAACCTTTTACTTAAACCTGGATAATCTTTTATTCAAATTAATTGATGAATTTGTTTAAATACATGTAGCTAATAGGTTTTCAATCATAATTATCTAACTTTGTTTCAGTCACAACATTTGAGGTACTAGAAGTCTCGGGGCAAGACCCTGAACTTTACAAGAATTTGATAAGAGTGCTATGCAATGCCAACAGCTAATGAAGGATTCATCCTAAGAGAAACGTTGCATTGCCAAATTAAAAGCAGATACACCAGACACCAATTCAAAGAAAACCCATAGAAAAGATATAATTAATTAATCAATCAATTTATAGAAAACCCTGACATCAATGAATTTTCATCATTCTCGACCTCTCAAATTTAAATATCAACAGAAAAGAAGAAAGAAAAAAAAGAAAAAAAGTGTACAAGAACTGACTTGAAACCCTAAACCAATTCCAATTTAATTAGTAATTGATTTGTATGTAAAATCAAGATTATAAATTGATTTAAAACCCTAAACCCAATTCCAATCTAATTAGAATTTGATTTAAATTCAAAAACAAGAAATAAAGATTTATTGAATAAAAATTAGTACGAGAACTATGTAATACTTAAGTAGAAGAACAGGCGAGAACCCAGTGAGATATGATTGAGAAAAAAAGGCAGCAACAAGCTGCAGCAAGGACCCAAAAAATTGTAACTTTACCAAGCAATGGGAAAGTTACATTCCATCCATTTTCAATGGGAATCACATTCCCATTGATCCTGGGGAGGACATTCTTATAGTAAGGTAATATTCCGAGTGATGTTCCTTACCAAACACGGGAATGCCATTCCCATTTATTAAAATCCTGGTAATGTGGCTCAACCACCAATATCAAAATGCCACCTAAAAGAAGTCAGCTATTTTTGGGCTCAGCATTAGGTGTGTGTATAATATAGATTCAATGGAAAAGGATTGCCTAAATATTTAAATATTTATATGATACAGGCAGCGTTGGCACATTCCAAGTAATCATTAGTTTCTTGGTGACTAGATGATAAAACTAGTGTTGTCGTGCAACTAAGAAATGAGTAATTGAAGGATATGCCGAGGAATTATTCTGTCTCTGTCTCACTCGTTTTCTTTTTTGTTTCATCTACTTTCTTATCAGACGACGTGTATGTTCCTTAGTTTGTGTGCTAATTGTTCATGTCTTCAGCAGTCATGTAAGCATATATGAGAATCAAGAGGAACCAGTAATTTGTCTAGAAAGGAAACTTGTTATATTCTTTATGCCCTTTAATTAGCGAGACTATGTTCTCAATTATGACGATGAAAGAGTGCACAATGAATGCACTGTAGTAATGATGTTTTCCATTCCTTCAAAGTGAAGAAATTAAATGGCCAGATGATTTATCCTTTTCCTAAAAATACTTAGGTTCACTGACTTATTATGTAGCTTTATCCTTTTTGATTCTTTCTTTGTTTGTTGCTTGGCTGTTTTCCTTATTTAACGTTTCTCCAACTCCCTTTGTCCCCTAATTTCTGTTCCTTTATGAATAAGCGAGTGTAACATCGTCAATATTACTTCTTTTAATAATATAATTTTAGATGATCTAGGATGTAGCTTCTTATTTTCACCTGCCATGTGCATGTAAGACCAAATCATGTCCCCTGGGCCACTTCATTTGCATTGAAGAGCAGTAGAAAAGTTGTCAATGCCCTTTTTTTGCTTTTAATTTATAGAGCTGCCTAGCTTGATTTGGGTGACAAATGAAATCATTATTCTGGTTTACGTTGTTTTTGTAGATGGTTTGGGAACCAGAGTCAATGATGAAGGAATTACCTTCTATAACAATCTCATTGATGCTCTTCTTGAAAAAGGTATGGAACTATTTCTACTTGATCCCTTCTATATTTGATCATAACATATATTAAAGAACTTCATTGGTGCAGGTATTCAGCCTTATGTAACTTTGTACCATTGGGATCTCCCTCTGCATCTTCATGAATCAATTGGAGGGTGGTTAAATAAGCAAATTGTGTAAGTATTATGTCTTTAGTGAATTATTTGATTGTTTGTGGGAAGTTGAGTGCCAAATTATATGTATCTTGCCTACTTATAGTTTGTTGACAACACCAGCGTACTAAGCTGTATATTTGTCTAGTCAGTAGTACATACAAGCTTTCATCATGATACAATTCTTTGATTGCCTAATGTTTCTTGCATTTGACCCACTTCTATCTTCCTTTGAGCATTCTCAGCCCATAGAAGCTGCAGAATTTTGTGGTTTGGCATCTAATGATCATGGGAAACATACTGAACCTAGGATATATTGCTTCCTACAATAAAGTGGTATGAAGCTGTAAATTGTTCCAAATGCATGAATATCCTTTAATACATATCAATGCATGTTTGTTTGTTTGCAGCTAAATGGTGATACCAGTAAAAGCTGATGTACCAAGAAAATAGTAAGAATGGAATTCAAGAAGATACTTACATTCTATAAGCAACCTTTTGGTCACTAACACCAATACAACACAATTCTATGAGACATTGAAAAAAATAGGAACTGTTTCATTTGATTTTCAGGGAAGATTTGTTGTAGAAATAATTCTATTGATGTTGAAAAATTTAAGCCTACTCTGCTCTTCAATTTAGATGCCACTATGTTTCTAGCAAGATTTGTTGTAGAAATAATTCTATTGATGTTGAAAAATTTAAGCCTACCCTGCTCTTCCATTGAGATGCCACTATGTTTCTAGCAAGACTAAACCAACAATACCTTTTAATACTGTTATACTACTTTATTTGTCCCCTTAATAATCCTTGCAAAAATTGCTTTTTGCCATATTTCACGTTTTCCAGTCTGCAGCATCAACCTTTCTCCTTTATTGTTCAAAAAAAAAAAAAATGAAATCCAAATGGAGTTCTGATGTAAAGATTTTCTGTAGTAAACATTCCAATCCACCTGTCTCAAGTTGAAGACAGTTGGATTAATTTCTCTGTCTTAAGTTGTTCTTTACGTTAATCCATCTTTGGAACCATAAAAAAGCTTCTAGCTTACTGCAAGTGATAAGATAATCCTGTTAAAGTTTCTTGTAATAATCTAGTAAAATTCTTAAAATAAATGATACCCTAATTTTTTGCTTTTATCCTTCTTTGCCAGTCTAGTGCAGGTTTTACTATTAACTCTGTTATTCAATTATAGATCTCCCAGTTTAGCTCCTGCCTTTGGAGCTGTAATTTATAGCGTGCTTAGGAACAACTTTCCTGTATTGTCCATGTCAAATGTAGAAGATACTAATAAAGCTTCATGGGTAATCCTAACACAAAGTCCCAGTGATATCACTGGAAATATTCTTCTCAGGTTGGAGATCAGGTCCATATTCATATTATGCTGTTATCCCACCCCCATCCTTTTTTATTTGCAGGGGGGATTGGGGGGCATGGGGGCCATTGAGGGCGTATTCTTCTTATTCTTATTTTTTTTTTAATTTATAGATCTTTTTTTCTTTTACTTTATTGTAGCATAACATAGAGAAAGGTGCATAAAAATCACAGATGTTGCTTAGGCCTTCCAGGGTTAGAACATAGTAATTATAAATCATTTGTATCATATGCTTCTAATTTCTCTCTTTACATCGGTAAAAATCTGTTGCTAAATCCATTTAAGTGTCACCCTATAAGACTTATGAAGCTAATAACATGTTGTATTACTAACTTTGATATGGCTTCTGCTTGGCCTTTGTCCAGAAAATACTTCGCCATCTATGCAGATACTTGCTTTGCACACTTTGGTGATAGAGTAAAGAATTGGATCACTATAAATGAACCTCTCCAAACTGCAGTGAATGGGTATGATACTGGGATATTTGCTCCTGGAAGATGTGAAGGTTCATCAGCAGAACCATACTTGGCTGCACACCATCAGATCTTGGCCCATGCAACGGCTGTTTCAATATACAGAAGCAAGTACAAGGTACTGTATAGTGAACAGATCTAGAAAAGATCTAGGGAGCCCATAAACATCCATCATCCTGAATAGACATAATTGGTCATGTGTTGCAGTTCATCTTGAACTCTTCTATCTTCAAACAAACTACTAAAACAGAAGAGTTGCTTGACCTACAAAGGAATTCATTGGACAAATCTTTGTTCTTCTTGATTTCCTTTCTTCATTCTCTTTTGCTGGAAAAACCAACCTTTTGCCATTGAAAGAGAATAGGTTAGCTTGGTATCTAATGTAGCAAACTTTTGAGTTAGTGTTGTTGACCATTGTTTTTTCTTTTTAATTTCCAAAGGTATTAGATGTTTGAGTGCCAACAGTAAGTTATGGATTTATCCTTATTCCTACTTATATAGGTTCGAAAGGCATATACATCTTGATAGTGGTGACATCAGCTAAGCAGTTAAACATAATTTTCATACTGATTACTATTCCACATGAAATACAACCTGTTGTAATTTGTAAATACAATAGCTTCAAACTCTCAATTTTAATTTTTTTACTGAGCTCAACCAAAGTTATGTATTTAAATTCTAAGTGTGGTGTAAGGCTTGCCGAAACTATCTTCGTAATTACAGCCATCTCATTTGGTCATCTTGTCCTTTCTCTAAGGGTCTCCAAATGAAGGGAAATATTTATAATCGGGGCATATTAAAAATTATTTTTCGAGCCTTATATTTTTATTTTCTTGTTTTGATCATCAGTAAGATTGTCATTTGTATTTTTCTGTGAAATAAAACTCTTATCTGTATAACGACAAGAATAACATTCTTTTTGCTACTGCTGTGCTATCAGGATAAGCAAGGGGGACAAATTGGGTTGGTGCTAGATTGTGAATGGGCAGAGGCTAATTCAGATAAAATTGAAGATAAATCTGCTGCAGCAAGGCGCCTTGATTTTCAGTTTGGATGGTATTACTTCTTATGTTTAATGTTTTTTCTCTTCAGATGACAAGTTGATCATATTTAATGCACGCAACCATATATATAAGGGGGAGAGCTTATAGTTGGTGAAATGAAATCTCTTTCATTGGAATTTTTTGGTTTTGCTTAAATTCACTTGATGAAATCTCAAATTTGATCTATGAAAGTTGTGTATTTCGCTTTTTGACTATATATTCTCTCTATCTTGCTCAGACATAGATACGCATGAAATCTTAAGATAATAACTTAACCTGTTAAACTAGTAACTTTATTTTTTATTTAGGGTTATTTACATATTTGGCACCCAAACTATAGTGAAATTGGCAATTGTCAATTTCGCACTTGAAGAAAAAAAAAATTCACAATTAAAATCCCCAACTTTCATTCCGATAAGTCAAATGGATGACATGTCCAAAAAACCTAAACAGAGTGTG
Source organism: Theobroma cacao (assembly GCF_000208745.1). Lineage (NCBI taxonomy): Eukaryota > Viridiplantae > Streptophyta > Magnoliopsida > Malvales > Malvaceae > Theobroma > Theobroma cacao. The sequence goes on along the minus strand of NC_030854.1, from coordinate 13,428,899 downwards.
CCATGTGTCTGAAAAATGTCATGTCATTTTTTTTCTTTTCATTTTTTTATTGTTTTCTAAATTTTCTTTACTTTTGAATTAAAAAATCCAACATAACAAAAAGTTTTAGAAAAGGTAAATTCCATAAAAACCTAAAAAAATACTAAAAATTTCATAAAAAAGAGATGAGAGGTAAATTGGGGAGAGGGAAAGAGAGGGAAGAGATAGAGAGAAGGTAGGAGACAGGGGAGGGCAAGGGGGGCTGGTTGGGCTGGCCCGAAATAGCCAGATCACCCCAGCCCGGCCTTCCCCTCTACCTTCTCTCTTTGCCTCTTCCTTTCCCCACTTTGCATCTCTTTCCTTTCTCTCCCCCATTTTTTCTCTCTGCCAGATTTTTTTTGTTTTTTTATTTTTTTCTAGATTTTTTATTTTTCTTATTTTTTTGAATTTTTATTATTTAAATCCAAATATTAAAAAAATTTAGAAAAATTTTTTAAAAAAAGAAAATGATGTGGCACATTATTGTCCCTTCTATTTGGACAAGTCACATATTTAACTAACAGAGTTAGTCAAAGGTGCAAATTGATGAACGGAAGCATAGTGTGAGTATTTAATTGCAAATATTTTTCTTAAGATATCAAATCGACAATTTTGCTATAGTTCAAGTACGAAATATGTAATTAATCTTTTTAATTATTTCCATCATCTATACTATTATTAAAACCACTATCTGACCAGCACAGGATGTCCTCTTGTGTAAGTCAATTGCCTTTAACTTTTCTTCAGTGAACTTTCTCATGTGCCCCTCAAGTGTAAGTGTTCAACCCATAAAAAGATAGGGTGCTACATGATCATTTTGTGAAGCTCTCATCTACTTTCTAAGTTATTAGCTCTAGAAAAATCATTTCATGACTGATGCAACTGTTACTCACTAATGTAAATGGAAAATCTTCCCTCCTTTTTTTGTTCTTGTATGGGAGAAATTTTTATGTAAAATATATAATGTTTTGAGAAATGAATCTCTTGTGTGTGGGGTAGTTGAGGATACTTAGATAGATGTTGTTAATGGTAAGAAGGTCACTGAGCAATTATAAATGCAGGCAGTGTTCAGAAAAGATTTGTTTGTCTTTTACAACTCAAATATTTTAAACATTCTATGTACATTAAGTCCAAGCTAACCCATTGATCTAAATACATCCTAACTACAATATACTCTCTCTCTCTCTCTTTCCTTCTAGAGAATCTTTTGACCTAATTTACATTACTAATTCTGCTACAGGTACATGTGCCCGTTATATTATGGTGACTATCCTGCAGTTATGCGTGAAAGAATAGGAGATCGACTTCCCAAGTTCTCTCAGGAAGAAAAAGAATTGCTTGGAAACTCATTGGACTTTATTGGCCTTAATCATTATACATCAAGGTTTATTGCTCATGTAAACAATGGTTCTGAAGAAAGTTTTTTCTATCGAGCACAAGAGATGGAGAGAACTGGTAATAATCTCTCTGTGTGTGCGTGTTTGTGTGTATCTGCGTGTGCTTGTATACTAATGTTCTTACTAATTGTTAGTTGAATGGGAAGGGGGCGAGAAGATTGGTGAAAAGGTGCGAACTTTTCTGTCTCTTTGTTGTGCATGTATATTTTATGAAAAAACTCAAACTTTTCTCTCTTTAGGCTCATTTTTTATATGCTAAAAGTTTTTAAGCATGGCAGGCAGCATCAGAATGGCTTTACGTTGTCCCTTGGGGCATCCGGAAGGTTCTCAATTACATAGCACAAACGTATAGTAATCTCCCAATATATGTCACAGAGAATGGTATGCAAGCAAGACTTTAAGAATTGAGTTGATAATCAATATATTGTTTCTATTTTGTTTTTGCGTCTCGTTTTCACACATGCAGGTGTACTTGCCATGATATTTTATTTGGTGACACCCCATATTAAAATCACTTTTATACTGCTGGAAGCCATTCTAATTTTAACAAGGGAGATTCCTTATGAGATGTTCTGGCTACCTCATAGATTAGGGTATATTTCTAGTTCAGTCAGTTGACAGGCCAGTGGAGAACCTTCTGTAGCCAGTTCTTCAGCGTATAAAATTACAATCTTGGGCTATCCTTGTGATTAAACAATATTGGGTTACTTCATTTAACCTGAATCTTTTGCTGTCTCAAATTTGACAGGGATGGATGATGAAGAGAACAGGAGTTTGCCTCTCCATGAGATTCTTGATGACAAATTAAGAGTTCGTTATTTTAAGGGATACCTTGCAGCGGTTGCTCAGGCAATCAAGTGAGTTAGTCCACTTTTAATTCTTATATCATATGCAAATGTGTAAACATTTTAAAGTTGCATAAACTAATACCCTAGAAGTCCGCAAGGGGATTGGAATTTATAGATTTCATCTTGAACGTGTTTAATTCAAATATAGAGATGGGTGGATTGGGATTTATATGGGGCAGGATAGGGCTACCTCAGTGCTTCCCATTATGTACCTCAAGAGCTAATGGGTCTACTTATGTACCAAAACAGAATACATACCACCCTAGAAAGAAATGCTTTTTCAACCCCAAATCTTTTTGAAAGATTAAATAAAAGGGTAATGCAGAAACTAATGGAAAGCCACCAACATTACAAATTCCTAGTGTTCAAGATTTCTATACAAGTGCTGGGATTGAGTTCTCATGTTTGGATGATTGTTGTAGGTAAAGATAGATGGAATTTTCTAATGGACCATCTTCTTTTAGAATTTTATTCTATTTTAATGGGGTCGATGTAAATAAACATAATATATTCATCATAGCATATAAATTTAACAATTTTTTCAAAGTCCAGTGCTGCTTACCCCAGTGAAGTGCATTCAGTGTTGAATATATATTACTTGTGGGTGGGTTATGCTGAATGGAAGAAAACACAATTAAGTTCATTATATTTGCATGTACAGGGATGGAGCTGATGTGAGGGGATACTTTGCATGGTCACTATTGGACAACTTTGAGTGGGCTCAAGGCTACACCAAGCGCTTTGGTTTGGTTTATGTGGATTATAAGAATGGTCTCACTCGACATCCGAAATCTTCTGCCTATTGGTTCTCACGCTTCTTGAAAGGTGGTGAGAAGAAAAGTGGCAAAGAAGACTAAACTCAAAATAACAAAACAGTGCTCAAGTTGTTGGCTATATAGACCCTGTCTGATGTTGTGTCTGTATTTTATAGAGCTTGATCATCATTGGTGCATGATAGGCAATGGCTACAGTAAGGCTGATCTTACTGTAAGGTCAAATGATGGACTAATAATAATAAATACTTGTTAAACATTACCTGTGAGGTCAAATAATAGAATAAAAAAAAAAATAAAAACCTTGTTAAACAGGCAAACATTACCTATGTGTGTAATGTATAATTTTATTTGTTTTATGCTAAATGTTAAGTAATTTTTATCTTTAATTTCATTCTTTTGATGTTAAAATATAAAAATAATTTTTTACATTAACATTAACATTAGCATTTAAATATAATATTATATGATATTAAAATCTTAAGTTAAATTCATTACATTAACTTTAATATTATATGACATGACGTTAGATGTTATAATTCAGAATTTTAATTGAAAATGTTAATTCATTCGTAAATGTTATATTTCCACAAGTAAAAGAATAGTTATTATTATTATTATTATAAATGAACGTCAAGATTTTAAGCAAACTTATTTAAATTAAATATTATTTTAAAATATTAAAAACTAAACATCATTTTTTTAGAATTTTAATGTTTTACTTTTATTCATATACATTCTCATTTATATTTTAATGATGTTTATTTCAATATTATATCTTTTTATATTTTCATATATTTACGTTAAAATAAAAAAAATCTCATCTTAAAATTAACACTTTCAAATTTTTTGTGAGAACATTTGAAGTGAATTGGAGAGAATAGAAATTAATTTTAGTTACGTTTATTTAAAAGGTTAAATATTGATTGTTTCAGTGTGTGTGATATGAGTTTTTACTTTTGTTCATATAAATTTACTCAAGATTTTAAAAAAGTTAATCTCCACTATAAGTATTTTTATCTTTATTATTATACATTTACGTCAACATTTGTAATATTCGTAATTTATCTAATATGACTTGTTACTATAACTGTTATACAATATTTTAAGAATACTAATATCAATTTTATGTATTTTATTCTTATTCTCGTACATTTACATTAAAAGTCAGAAAAATATATTTTTGATTTAACGTTAGCATTTTTAATTTTTTATATAAGAATATTAAAAACAAATTTGAAAATTTCAAGGGATATAAATTAATTTTAATTACGTTGATTGGGATATGCATAAATTATATGATCTTATTAAATTGAGAATTGCATTTTGGATGAAAGCAAAATGGCCCCGATTCGACTGGAGATATAATTCAAAGCATGACGAGCGTCCAGATTCCTTCAGGTACGTAAGAAGGCAAGACTAGAATTAATATCGGCAGGTCCACCAATGGGATTGCTCAAGTTTAATGTTGACAGCGCAGCCTCTGGAAGCTCGGGTGGAGGAAATTTGCGTGATGGTAAAGGTTTGATTAAGGTGATGTTCTCAAAGTCGATTGGTATTGACGACTTTAATTTTAATTATCGGAGAAGCCTTTATTAGTTTTGTAAGCTTTTGAAGTGTCAATTGTTTAATTTGTGGATCAAGAGTGACTCGGAAAATGCAATGTCTTGGACAGACAACTTGAGAATAATGCAATGTCATGGCCATTGCACATGGATAGTTTGAAGAGTAGAATAAGGAATTGGAACGTGGGAGGAGACGTGTCGTAGCGGAAGTCAAACTCCTCCAACCGATAGGGTGCATAGAGATGAAATGCTCCAGTGCAAGAGAGCTGGACATCCTCAAATCTAGTTGTCATTAAATGCTATGGGGTTTCTTTCTTTTTCTTTTTATGTTTTTAATAAGCAAATAAGTTTTCTTCCAGCTTATTACTTTTTGTTAATAATAAAAGCTTACCTTTGTCTTTTTTAAAAAAGTCTATAGCAAATTCAAAATATATACCGTACAAATTATAAATATAAGGGCGTAATTAGTAAAAATTTCCAATCGCAAATATACATAATATGCAATACAAAGCCTTTAAAGAATATATGAGGTAACATATATGTGTAAAGAGGGTTTACATCATAGGACCAAAGTAAGAGGCAAGAAGTAGGTAAAGTTCCTCACATAAAGTTTAGTGAGGTTTTCCTTTAAAAATGATTACATTCAAATTAAAATTTTTTGTTAAATCAAGTGTACAAGTTTTGAAAAAATTTAAATAAATTTTGGTACTTTATTTAAATAGATATTTTTATTAAAAATTAGGACAAAGTTTCCACTTTTCAATAAGTAATTATCAATTTTTTTATATAGATAATATTTTTAATTAACCTTTTTATATATTACTGATCTTTTCATTGAATTCTATCAGTTTATTGGTTTTAATTTTTAAAATTATTTTTCATATAATCATTTTTAAAAAAGATCATATGAACCTTGATTTAAAAAATTTTTTCTAAATTTTTTCCTAGAGTAAGTGCTTAAAACAAAATGATAATAGTACCAATGATTAGAGTTTTGGTAAGAAGTGCAATTCGAATAGGAGTTATTCTAAAAGTATTGTAAAGAAAATAAAATAGAATTTGAAAAACTTAATGCATAAGTGTTATAGGAAGTAAAAAACTGTTTGATTTTTACTAAATAAATAAATAAATAAAAAGACTCAACTATATTAAACCAAATCATAAGTTTTGAAAATGTTACGAATGTGTTAGTTTAATAATAATAAGGACAATATCCAAGAGGGAGGGGGTGAATTGGATTTCCAAAATTTCTTTCTAACAAATCGAACTTTGAAGCTTGATGACAAGTTTTTTAAATTTGTTTTCTCTTACAAACCAAGAAAAAAAAAATGAACAAACAAGCTAAAACCAAATTTTCAATAGTCTTTAAGGGGAAGTAAGAATGCTCAAGTATAAAGTTGAAGAGTAAGTGGGCTGTAATCAAATTTCTAAAACATTTTCATGATAAAAGCACAAGCTTAAGAAGAAGGAGAATTCCCAAATTTTGCTCTAATTTTAAAACATGTCAAAAAATTTGGAAACCAAATGAGCAAGTAAGTTGAAAACAGATTCTCAAAACTCTTCAAAGTGAAATGCATAAGTAAAAAATGTAAAGTAATCTAAGTCAAAAGTGTAAAGTAATCTAAGGAGTAAATCAAAGAATAAAACAATGGTAAGTGCAGATTTTTAGAACTCTTCAAACCAAAGTAAAAAGCATAAGTATCTCAAAGTGAGTCAAAAGTGATTTGAAGATTGAGTTGAAGAAAAAGCAAGTTCCAAAATAAATGTTCAAATCTTTTCACAGTCAGGTAAAATGGACAAGTAAGAAGTAGTTAAGAGTAAAGAGAAAATGTAGAAGTTTTAGAGTAAGGACACAAATCATTTACAGAGGTTCAACACTGGCCCCTGCATCCTCTTCCTTGGCTCACAAAGGAATTTTTAATCTATTATGAAAAATACTTTTTAAGGCTCAAGTATAACCTTTACAACAGTGCCTTTCCACGGGCTGAAGTACAACCCTCGCAATGCCTTTTCATGTTGGAGCAAGCATAATCCACACAATGCCTTTTCACATGAGCAAGCATAACCCCTTGCCTTTGTAAGGATCAGGCATTACCTCTTGTCTTTTCAAGGATCAAGTGTAACCTTTTTATAACATTGCCTTTTGAAAGCTTAGGCATAACCTTTCTCGCTGTAAAAATCAAAGCAATGATACCTATAGAAGGTGGGTTTTTCTTAGTAAGTACAATGGAGGAAGAGTTTGAAAGAGCTAAATATGATTGTAAATTATATGAGCGAAAGCATAAGGAATTTGAAGCTCCAAGGCAGCTCTCCAGCTCTTTTGAAGAATACGAATGGTTGGTTCTAACTTGATTTTTTTCTCTTTTTCCTCTTATTCTTTATCTCATTTGATTCTTGATCTAATGATCTTTTTCTCTACTATTCTCTCTCCCAAAATGTGTTGGAGAAGTCCCTTTTATATTTGAAAAAGTTTATAGTCGTTGGGGATGATTTGGAGTTTGAGAATTGATTCTTCACTGCTCAGATATCAATTCTTCTTTGGTCTAGAGCTTTATGCTTTCAAAGAATTGATTTTTCATTATTACGAAGTCAGCTCTTTTTGTCTGAGAAGCCAATTTTTTTTTGTTTGAGAATTAATTCTTATCTCTTTAGATATAAGTTCTTATTGATTGAGAATCAATTTTTTCCTTTCCAGATATTGGTTCCTTATGCACCCAGACTTGCAAGAATCAACTTCTCAACTATTGGAATCAATTCTTGGGCTCCTCGAAACTTGTTAAGTATTCCATTTTGCAAGAATTGATGTTTCCTTTCACAAAAGAACTTCAAATGTTCATCAAGTAAGGAAACATAAAAACATATCAAAAGCATTCGAGGATCACTCAAGTTATTCAAAAATCACTTAGATAAGAAATTTTGATCATTTTCAAGCTATTTAAACTAATAATCTCTCTTTTTTGTATGTCAAAAACCTTGAGCAAAATTTGCTTGTAAAGTACTCCCCCTAAATAGTTGCAAGGTTCAAAACTTTAAAGATCAAATATTCCTTGTTGAAAATTCAAATTTTCTCAATATCTCTTCCCTATTTTGTTATATCAAAGAGGAAGATAGACATACAATAAGCATAATTTGCAAAGCATGATAAGCACAATAAGTAATATATCAGTTTGTTAGAAAAAGATATTCAAGCACATTTAGTAATCTCTCACCGATATCAAAGCTAATACTAATTAGTGATGTTTGTTGAATGACATATGATCTAACGTTGTGGTCGTATTTGCTTTTAGTTATTGAGTCTCTCTCTGTCTCTTTCTAATCCTTACCTTTTGACTTGGGCTCATCCTAATATGTCATGTTAAAGGCTGCTTTGGGACATCTTAAAGACTTCTTTGTGATTTTGCAGGAAGTTGGAGCTAGTGTCAAGAGGATACATGCCAATGAAGGTGCAAGAATTCTCTCACGACCACCTATTGTGACAGTCATGGGCCACGTCAACCATGGTAAAACTTCTCTTTTAGATGCTCTACATCAAACATCAGTGGCAGCCAAAGAAGCTAGTGGCATAACTCAACATCTTGTTGATTTTGTTGTTTGCATGCCATCAGGGCAATCAATTACATTCCTTGACACCCTTGGTCATGCTGCATTTAGTGCAATGCCAGCAAGAGGTGCAGCAATCACAGGTATAGTTGTGTTAGTTGTAGTTGCTAATGCTAGAGTGATACCCCAGACTCTTGAAGCCATGGCCCATGCAAAGGTAGCTAATGTACCAATTGTGGTTGTAGTTAATAAATGTGATAAACCAACTACCCAAGAAAGTAAAAGTATAGCTTGCTTCAAAGGGTTTGCTGATGGAGGAGATAGGTGGAGATGTTCAGGTGGTTGAAGTTTCAGTAATAAAGAAAACTGGATTGGATAACTTAGAGGAGGCTTTGCTATTGCAGGATGAGATGATGAATCTTAAAGCACGCCTCGATTAACTTGCTCAAGCTTATGTTGTGGAGGCCAGACTTGACAAAGGGCGGGGTTGATTAGCCACTGCAATAATAAAAGCAGGGACTTTGGTATGTGGGAAACATGTGGTTGTGGGCTTAAAGTGGGGTAGAATAAGAGCTATCAGAGATATGGTGGGGAAAATGATACAGCGGGCAACACCTGTAACGCTAGTTGAGATTGAGGGTTTGAAAGGGCTTCCAATGGCTGGTGATGATATTGTTGTTGTGCAATCTAAGGAGCGAGCTAGAATGCTTAGTGTAGCTAGGAAAAAGAAATTTGAGAAAGACAGACTATTGAAGATTAGCAATGGAAGAGCTGAAGCTTTGGAGTAATCAGAAGAGGTGCCTCAAAAGGTTGAAATACTAATAATTGTAAAAACAGATGTACAGGGCACTGTCCAGGTTGTCAACAGATATGTTGAAAACTTTAAATAGTCCCTAAGTATGTGTGAAAGTCAAATATGTTATCTAAATGTAATTTTGGCCTTGTTTTTGGGGTTTTAACCCTGAGGCCTTGGTTGTTGATATTTGTTGGGTATCCTACACAAATGGTACAGGTAGTCCTTTTTGATAAGCAATTTTTACAAGAAGTCGTATATGCAGAATTATTGAAGCATTGGCTTTTGGCCTCACTATGTTGTAAAATTTTTTTGGTTTTGAAAATGAAAAGGAAAATAAAAAAAGAAGTGATGCTGTTCATTGGTATTGCCCATTGAAACTAATCCTATTTGTTCTCTCATGTTGTTGTGCATTGTTATTGAAACATTTCTCCAATTTCACATCCAGGTTTTCGTGAATATAGTCCATGTTGGGGTGGGGCGTATCTCTCAATTTGATGTGGACCTAGCTGGCATGTGGTGCATGCATTGGATTCAATGTTGAAAGTCCACCTAGTTCTATTAGTATGGCAGCCACTCAAGCCGACATAAAGGTGCTAACCTCCCATATCATACAATCTCCATCTTGATCTTTATTCTCTTACTAGTTTTACCTTGTGGAAAAGCATGAGAAAAATTTTATTTTAGTTTTTTTTGGGTGTACAAACAATTGATGTCATTGTATTGTATAAGCACTAGAATGAGAACTTTGTTGAACCTATTTTTTTTTTTGTATTGCTTACAGATTGAGATGTATCTTGTTGTAGATCACCTTTTCGATGTCTATGTGTTTGAAAAGTGATTAAAATCTAGATAAAAGCTGTTATGGAAGAAAGTGTGTTGAGGCAAAATAGTGTCATTTCATCACTGCCAGTACGGATAGTCTTAAATGCATGATAAAGAGTCGTTGGAATAAGTCTAATTACTTGTTTCGTGTTACACGACATACAACTATGTTGTTTTACTTTTAGTGTTCAAAACTCTTTGTCCAAGTATCATTTTGATTTTAGTTTCTCTTCCAGCTTAATAGTTACTTTAATTTTCTGTTATTGTTACCATTGTAAGTGCACAAGAACCTATGCTTGGTATCTGTGCTATTTGTTTTAGATCCTATGTTTTTGTATTCTCATCCCGAAGCTAGATCTAAGCTCGATTGTTTTAGTTTTTCAAAATCTTGTATAAAAACTGAAATGTAATTTGAATTGGTGAGAGGGAAAATCATATTTCTAGAAAAGCTTTTCATTCTTTGTTCTTTTATTCAAATTTCTGTCCGCTTTCTTCTCTTAGTTCCTTTACAACTTCATAAAGCTCAACACATTGGCAATATGATAGTGGACAAGGCCCTTGGCAGTTTTGAAACTCAAATAGCTGGGAGGCTGAGGTGTTGTTTATCTTTGAGTTTATAGGAAAGAGCAAGGCAAAGGGTGGGGATGTAAGGCTTGCAGGTTACCGGGTAATTGATGCTCATGTCTACAAATCATCAACTATGAGGTTGTTGAGAAGTGGGGAAATTGTGTTTGAAAGATCTTGCATGTCATTGAAGCAGAAGCTGCACGATGTTGAGAAACGATTGTGGACTTGTGCTGTGTAATTGTGATCATTTCCATCATCCAATGATTGAAGCAAGTGGGTTAAGAGGAAACCTAAGTTCATTTCATCAGAGAGTGGGGTAGTTTGAATTTGAGTGCTGAAACTACTTTTGCTAGTGAAATTTTCCTTGAAATGGGATGGGATACATATACTCCACCATTGTTTACTTGATTTTATTTGCTCCTACAATTCTACATGCAACGCCTGGTGTCACGATCCACACCAACCCCTGTGAGGTATTATCCACTTTGGCCCACTGGCTTCACGATTTTATCCCATAAAAGATACCTTACAGGTTAAAGGTGGTGTGAACCCTTATATTCCCAGTATCACTCTAGTACATAGCCAATGTGGGATTCATGGCTTCCCTCTCTAGGACCATGACATCCACCCTTACTCCTCGTTAAGAGTTGCTCTTCGATGTGAGACTTTGTGGCTTACTCGTTGGGAGCATTACCTCGATAATGTGGGATTCACATCACGCGAGGATAGTGACATCCTTCCCCACTTCAACAAGGGTCCATTGTCCTTAGTGGCACATTGCTAGTACTCAGAGTCCGCTTACCAACTATCACGAACTATGCTCTTTCGCCTAAGTACACGATAGTCCATGCGACAGTTGAGTGGACGCTTCCATGCAAGTCAGTCAATACTCGGTTATGTCTGATCCAACATTAATAAAAACAAGAAATCAGACTAAGAGAACCCTCATCAAAATCAAAAGGCATATTGAATGCCATATATGCAACCATTTAGTCAAAAAAAGGAAAAATATTTTATTAATATGAAATTAATTACAAAGGGACTAAGACACGCCATTGTCGGGCCATAGGGGCAGCCCTAGATGAATCGCTACAAACATACCTTTACCAGTGAGGCAACCCAACAATCCATCGACTGCTCACCTCTATAAAGAGTTTACTAGATTTTACAAGAAATCTACCAGTAGCCATTATAATGCTTGAAATAAGGACATTTTTTTCCTAAAGGGTCTTTCTCCCTAAAGAATTAACAAGTATTTTTGGAGGTGTTACCACAAGCCATTACATTGTTTGAAAGAGGGACATTTCCCTTACATGTCAACGTCTTCATTGACTGGTTGGCTTGAAACTCTTCAATCTTTTACTTGAAGGCGTGGAGGTCGACTTCCTTTTCCCAGGTGATCTCATCTGACCCCAAACCTTTCCATTGCACCAAGTACTCTTATGTCGATCTTCAATTGATTGTCGTTGTCCTCCTTGCCAAAATCTCCTCCACTCAATGCCATGATGGTGGCTTGGTAATGTTGGCAGCTCTTGTGGCTCGACTCCTACTTGCATATGCTAGATTTGCATGGAACGACTTTAGATTGTTGATGTGAAACATGGTGTGTACCTTCATCCACTTGGGTGGATAAATCTTGTAGGAAGTCATCCCCACCTTGGCTACCACCGGTACAGGACTTTCATACTTCTATACTAGTATTCGATCTCTCTTCTTTAGGAATCAAAGTTGTTTGGGTGCCAACTTCACCAGCACTAGGTCTCCTACCTTAAAGTGTTTCTCTCTTCGACCTCTATTTGCCTACTTTTTCATCCGATTGGAGGCTTTCTCTAAATAAGCTCTAGCAATTTCAGTATTTTGCCTCCACTCCTTAGCAAAGTTAAATGCTCGTGGACTCTTCTCGGTATACGATTCTACTGAGGTATAAGGAAGTTTAGGATGTTGTCTAGTGACGACCTCGAAAGGGGTTTTATTGGTGGTTGAACTCTTTTGTGAGTTGAAACATAGTTGAGCCACATCGAGTAGGTTGAGCCAATTTTTCTGGTTCGCTTGTACAAAATGTTGCAAATATTCTTCCAATAATCCATTGAAGCATTTTATTTGACCATCTATTTGTGGGTGATAACTAGAAGAGATGTTGAGTTTTGACCCCAATAGCTTGAATAGCTCATTTCAGAAAAAGCTGGTAAACCTTAGATCTCTATCGCTGATTATGCTCTTCGGAACACCCCAATATTTTACCACATGTTAAAAAATCTTTCAAGCTGTTTCTTCTGCAGAGCCAAACTTTTGTACGGGAATGAATGTTGCATACTTGGAAAATTGATCCACCACTACCAAGATAGCTTTCAAATCCCTCATTTTAGGAAGCCCTACAATAAAGTTTAAAGATCCACGATTTGGTTGGCACGGGTAGAGGTTCGAGCATTCCCGTTGGTTTTTGTCTATCTACTTTGTATTGTTGGCAAATGAAGGTATGTCTTCATATAATCCATCACATCTTGTCGCATATGAGGCCAATAATAACTTTGTTTTAGTAGTGCAACAACTTGTTGCCAATCTGGATGTCTTGCCTAAGAAGTGTCGTGGCATTCCTGCATTAATTTCTGCCTATGTTTCCCACTCTTGGAAGAAATATGCGGGGTCCCTTCGTTAGTAGGAGTCCAGTTTCTGCCCAAAAGTATTTCGACTTTTCGCTATCCACCAACTTCCTAATGGCCATTGCTTGGCAGTCTCGATACAAATTATCCTTAATCAAGTTACGGATATTTGTGGTCATTCTACTGGCTGTCATTGGCACGGTCACCCTTAGAGCTGCAAATTCGACCTTTCTACTGAAGGCATCTACTACACGGTTCGTTTTTCCCACCTTATGCTCAAAGGAGAAATCAAACTAGGCTAGAAACTCTTGCCACCTTGCTTGTTTAGCTGTAAGTTTTGGCTCTGAAAAGAAGTGAGTTACGACTATATTGTCGATCTTAACTACGAATTATGATCCTAGTAAGTAGTATCGCCAGGCTCGTAAACAATGAATCACTACAAGTAGTTCTTTCTCCTGCGCCATGTATCTCTTTTCAACTTCATTCAACTTTTGACTTTCGAATGCAACCAGGTGTCCTTCTTGTAACAACACTCATCCAAGGGCAAAGTCTGATGCATCCGTCTATACCTCGAAAGGCTTTCCAATATCAAGGAGTGATAACACAAGATCAGTCATCGTCGTGTCCTTCAAATTTTCAAAGGCTTTTTGGCATTGTGACGTCTAGTTCCACTTTTGTCCCTTTTTCAGCAATTTTATCAGTGCTGTTGTTCTTTTTGAATACCTTTCCATAAATCTCCGATAATAATTGGCTAGCCTTAAGAAAGAACGAAGCTTAGTTGTATTCTTAGGGGTAGCCCATTCTTTGATAGCCTTTACTTTCTACATGTCCATTCGGATGTGCACTTGTTTAATTATGTGGCCCAAAAATCAGATTCGGGTTTGTACGAATGCATATTTCTCCCTTTTTACATATAATTGGTGATCGCGTAGCCTTTGGAAGACTTGTTGCAAGTGCCATTTATGCTCCTCTAAAGTTGAGCTATACACCATAATATCATCTAAGTAGATCACCACGAACTTGTCCAGATAATCATGAAACACCTAGTTCATTATTGTGCAAAAGGTAATAAGAGCATTGGTTAGTCCAAAAGGCATAATGAGAAATTCAAATGCTCCATACTACGTTACGCAGGTGGTTTTTAGCTCATCTCCCTCGACCACTCTTACTTGATGATAACCCGATCTCAAATCTAGTTTGGAGAAGTACTTTGCACAACTTAGCTGGTCAAAGAGATCTATTATAAGAGGGATAGGATATTTATTCTTAACTGTGACTTTATTCAAAGCCCGATAATCCACACATAATCGTAAACTCCCATCCTGTTTCTTCTGGAAAAGTATCGAGGCTCTAAAAGGTGCTTTTGATGGTCGGATGAATCTAGCTTGAATCAGTTCGTCTAATTGTTTCCTTAACTTTGCTAACTCTAGGGGAGCCATCCTGCATGGCCCTTTTGCAAGCTGCTTGACTCCTAGATGTAATTCTATCTCGTGATTAACAACTCGTCGAGGTGGTAAGACCCTTGGTAGTTGTTCTGGCATCATATCTTGAAATTCTTCCAAAACTAGTTTCACTTCTTCGGGTATTGGGTTTCTGTTATCTTCATCTATGTAGATGGGCATGGCTATGTAAGAGGCCTCACCTTTCTTAATCCCCTTCTTAAACTGTATAGCTGATATCATCTTTTTCTCGCTTTTAGGAAAGATTGTAGCCAGTACCACACATGGTCGTTCTCCAAAAACATTAAACAACTTGCAGCAGGGAAAGGGATGGCTTGAGCTTTCGTCATAAAATCCAAACCTAAGACAAAATCAAAATCATCTATAGTGGCTGTAGTCAAGTTTACCTTCCCTTCCAAAGAGCCAATCTTAATCTTTACGTCTTTAGCATTTCCCATTATAGTTGAAGTAAGCAAGTTAACTACTTTCATCTGTCCAAAATCCTTCTCAACTTTAAGACCACACATCTTTGCCTTTCCTGGGGTGATGAAAGTGTTTGAGGCCCCTGTGTCGAGCATGGCTTTGGTACTTTTCTCATTCAGCAACACCTCAACATACATTAAACCTAGTTGGGGCTCTTTCTCCATCTTTTTTAGTTAAGCTTGCAAGGCACTAAGTAAATGAATAGAACCCATTCATGCTGGCTCTTTCTTGGCTTTTTCGACTGTGGTGTGGGGTAGAGGTGTCCCAACATTGGTAGTACATATCGTACTAAGAGTTCCTCGATGAGGATAGTCAGTTACTTGATGAGGTTCCTTGCATAGAAAACAAGATATTGGTGGCCATGGCTTAAAGTTCCATGGCTTGTTTGTTCTCGGTTGGGGTGAATCTCTAGCAAGTGGTCTCCTATCACCTCCCCTACTTGAGGGTCTACTTACTCTAAAAAATTTTACCCCATTATTTGAGCTAGAGCTACTGGTCTTGGATGGAGGGTCTTTTCTTTTGTTGGAGTTTTCACTATAGTCAGTAAGGCACTTAGCAGCCACCATAGTCGAAGCCACATCTTTACCCTCTGTTGCTGTAACTCCATTCTCGCACATGGTTTTAGACCTTAAAGGAAATAAAATGGTTTATCTTTTTTAGTCTTGTCCTTGATATGTAGCATTAAAGTGGTGAAGTTCCTCACGAACTCCTGCACTGATCCCATTTGCGACAACTTTCACAACTTCCATTGCGCCGTATACTCAACATTCTTAAGAAATAATTGGTTCTTCAATTCTTGCTTTAGGTCTGCCCAAGTGTTGATATAGCACTCACCATCGATGAATTTGGAATGCCACCACAACTTTCCTTCCCTAGCTAGATATATTAAAGCAATCGCCACTTTGTCCTCCTCTGACTCCATGCGCACAGCTCAAAAATATTGATCCATATCAAAAAGGAAGTTCTCAAACTCTTTAGTATCTCTAGCCTCTTCGTATCGCTTGGGTTTCGGCATTTTAACCCTTTTTCCTTGATCTCCTTGACTCCCACTAGCATTACCTATAGCAATAACCAAAAGATTTACTTGAGCCTTCTATTCTCCAATCTCGCCTTGGAGAGTGCTCAATGCATCCCTGGTTTCATCACTCAGGTTGTTAATCATCTCGAAAAGTTCTCGTTTGATTGTCTCAATTTCATCTATTCGTTTGCTCGAAACCATTTGGGCTTTTGCTGCGGCCACCGTGGCCTTTAGCTCATCAATCCTTTGATGGTCCTTTGCTGCACTTTGCGTGGTCACCATTTTTACACTTTAGATCAGCACATCTCGCTTGTGCTTTGATACCAATTGTGATGGTCCACACCAACCCCTGTGAGGTATAGTTCGCTTTGGCCCACTAGCCTCACGTTTTTGTCTCAAAAAAGGCGCCTCATAGGTTAAAGGTGGTGTGAATTCTTATATTCCCAGTATCACTCTAGTACATAGTCACTGTGGGATTCATGGCTCATCTCTCTAGGACCATGACATCCACCCTTACTCCCAGTTGGGAGTTTCTCTTCGATGAGGGATTTTGTGGCTCACTTGCTGGGAGTATTATCTCGACGATGTGGGATTCACATCCACGTGAAGACCATGACACTTGGCTTTGTGCTGAGTTCGAGCAACTAATTAAGGATCAAATCTTGCCAAGATAGGGATCTGCGTAATAACAGTTGAGTTAATTTCAGGAAATTTTGTATGCATGATTAACTTATTGATAACCATAAGGCAAAAGAACATGCCATTCATGTGAAACCTCGACCTTCAAAAACTTGTAGCGGAGGTAGACACGATGACGTGGTTTAGGGGTAGTTTTGTCATTTTCTTGGTGAGCTCCTAGAAGTGGGTTTTTCTAACATTATTAAGGTCTAAGTAGGCCTAAGGAATAAATGAATGAGGTATATAATAATGAAATAAACAAAGAAAATTGAAATAATGATGATTTCCACAATAGGGGCAAAATGGTCATTTTGGACCTCGAGTCTAAATTTTTAAGTTTTCGTGAACTCGAGCACCTCTAATCTATTATGGACCTTTTCTCAGTGTTTAAAGAGTAAAAAGTTGAACTAAAGGAAAGAAAGAAGGTAAAGTCAACTATGCAATGGCATTTTTGTAAATAAGTGAAACTTAGTCGACTATAGGATAAATATCTCATTTTTCCAGCACTTTCTCCTCACTTTCTGCAGCTTCTTCTTCCCATTTCTCTTATCCATTTCACGTTTTCCATCTTCCATGGAAGCCTCCCTTGAAACCTCCATGATTTTCTCATGGTAACCCCAAATCTTATGTTTTTATATACCTTGTCATAAGGTTTTTCATGCTCTGTCACTTCTACACCTCAAGAACCCTCAAAAATCTTTCCTCAATACTTTCTTTCACTAGTTGGACATTTTAGAGAGAGAAAGAGAGACTTTTCATAATAGCTTGACGAACTCTTAGAAAGGAATTCAACTACAAAACCACCAAGGTGAGTAGTGAGTTAGGTTTGATTTTAAGTTGTTGATGATGGCCAATAATTATAGTTGTCGGTTGTTTTATTGTTGAGGGTTGTTTGTTTATTCTTAGTGTGACTAGAGTAGTGTAAACTAATGACTAGTCAAATGGTAATTGGAAGCTAGTTAGGAATAACTAGCAAAACTTGATTTAGGAAAATAACTTTTGGAATAATATTCATGTCAATTGAGTTGGTGTGATGCTATTGTGTGTGATAGGTTCCAATGAGGCCCCACACCTCCACACGGAGCATTAGTCGAAGTTGGAGTCGATCCACAAGCATTAACAAAGGCATGTGAGTGAACTTGCATTAAATTGTTTTTGGATAAATGTATATGTATTTGGTTGAATCACTTGAAATATTTTACTGAACTTTTCTCAAAATATACATGGGAACAAGCCCTTGATGAAACGTTGTATGTTGTGAATGTGTAATATGATGAATCCTTGTGCTCTTATATTATGTGGGGGTGCACACGATGGTATTAGCTGTGCGCGATGTGGGGGTGCACACGATGACTCCGACTATGTGCGGTGTGGGAGTGCACATGAGTTGGGTGAGGCGGTGGTGGCATACGTGTATATATATATATATATACTATATGGATAGGTTTGGAATTAATATGTGATTGCATTGACTGTTGAAACTTGATTATTGTCAAATGTGTTTAATTTGATTTTCGTTGCAATAGGATTGGATTTTTATAGTAGTGAAAATTCCCTTAATTTCATTTGCCCAGAAATTTCGTTGTAGCGAAAATGCCTTCTCGTTGCAGCGAGAAACTCTCGGGTAGATGGCCTTAACCCTTGCTCTAGATTTCACTGTAGCGAAAATGCATTCTCACTGCAACAAGAAACTTTTGGGTTAGTGGTTCAAAATTTGCCCTGAAGTTCGCTGCAGCGAAAATTCATTAGCTGTAGTGAGAATGCCTTTCCGCTGCAATGAGATTTGCTCTGCTATGCTTTCCTTGCTTGAACTTCCTAAATGTTTTAAAATGAGTTGAAAAACAGCACGGCATTGAGTTTTGTTCATAATATAAAAAATTGCATTGTTTTTAAACAAGTGCATCATGTTTTCGAAAAGCTTTCTGTATCATTTGCTTGTTCCCTTTTTATGTTCACTCACTAGGGTTATAGTCACTCTTTTCAACTTCATGTTTTTCAGATTCAGAGGTAGTTGGGACCCAGACTGTGTTGGCTCCATTAGTTTTTGATGATAATAAAACATTCTCATTTATTTGTGTCTAATTCCTTTATTTGAGTGTGTAGGAAATTAATATATGGATTTAATTTCTTAAATCTTCAAAGAGTATTTTTGAAAGAAAAAGAGGGATAAAATCAAAAAGATGTAACTGAATAACAAGGAGGAAGCTTATTGGTGAAATAAGGAAGAATGTTGGTTGATCAAATTTCAAATTGAAGAAATGGCGGGCTGAAGAGTTTGAGAAACAAAATCAACTTAGTTGACCAAGACAGTCGACTAAGTGCTCTCTACCAGAATCTGCTATCAGAAACAGAACCAACTTAGTCGACCAAGCCAGTTGACTAAGAGCTCTCTGTCTGTAATTTGAACCAGAACACTACAAGATAGATTAACGGCTAGAACTCATCCTCAACTATTTCCAACGGTCATAAACTGTCAAACTGCCATCAGAGTTGTTTCTCCAAGTATAAAAGGGTCTTCAAATGGTTAGAAATAAGCTTTTTTTGAAGCCTTGAATGAGATTTGAGCTTTAGAAAGAAGAAAAACCAGAAAAGCTTCATTGCACATGTCTGCACTTAAACGCCTACTCTTTGTCATTGTATTTAGCACTCAATCTTGTACCAATCAGATCAACTTGTGATCATAGATACTTTCTTTAACTTCTCTTCTTGTATACTTAGAGTGAGGGAGTCACTCTAAGGGGTTGTTCAAGCTTGGGAAAGCTTGAATGTTATAGGTTGTGGTTGAGCCTTGGAAAATCACTTTGGGTTTTAGTTGAGCCCATGAAAAACTAGTGTAAAGGTTTTGGCTGAGCTTGCGAAAAGCCATTGTAAAAGCTTGGTAAAAGTTTATGAATTGCAACGGATTCTTAGTGAATCGTTGGGAAAATCTTTGGTTGGATAATCAAGGTAGTGGATGTAGGTCTTGGATCGAACCACTCTAAATTGTTATGCACCTTATACTCTGTTTTTACTTTCTTAAGTTTTGGAAATTAGTTCCACATCTTGTCAAGAGTCAAATTGTGCTATTCACCCCCCCTCTAGCACATATTAACGGGACCAACAGACTGAGGCGTCCATTGACACTCACTTTTTGCTAGGTATCATGGCATTCAGTAGCTGTACCTTCACCTAGGGTCACTCAACTAGAAGTCAATGAGTCTTTTTGCCTGTGTATACGTACATGTGATGTAAATCACTATGATACATGTCGTAAACAATATATGTTTATTTTGATTAACGTTGCCACTATGAGTTGGCAAGGGATGACATTATTTTGGATAATATAAATGTAAGTAGTTGACTGTCATGTTATATTGTTGAAATAATCATACTTGAGAATGACGAAATATGACATTTAAAGTGATGGATAGAATGATGAACAGGATCATATAAACAAGCTTGCTTGGCCTTCATGGGTTATACCCATTGGGCCCATGCGCCGATCATGGCCCGAGAATTAGGTTGTGACAATTCACTTCCTACCTGCTTTACAAGTTTTATTAGGAAATGGGAATTAAATTAGTGAGTGTATTAAATATTTCATTCATGTTCATGTAGGGCCATTCAAGCCTAAGCACCACTGTCTTAGATCATTGGCTCCATGTTTTACATCTGAAGCATAATGCACAGTCGAATTTTATCTATGTGTTGGAGCTAAATCGTGTTTCTTATATATTTAAATTTCTTAATTCAAGTGGGACAATTTTCACATGGTCTAATAGAGTTTCCATGTGTTATCTGATTAGCAAATTATATTTCATACATGGCATCCGTATGGCACGTGCACTATGAATGAATTAAATGTCAAGTTTATTGAATTAATGGTATTAATATATGAGTTTTATACATTGTTAGGCCATAATAAAGTACGGATTATCTGATGGTACAAACAAACTTAAAATTTTTAGAAATTTAAAAAATAAAAATTGATAATTTTTTTTAAAAATTTAATCATATAAAAATTAAGATAAAATTAAATTTATTTCTCTCTCAATTGGCATTTCTTCTCTCACCTCATATATCAAGACCCTTTTTTTAACATCACAAAATCTTTTATTCCTAATAAAAATTGGAACAAATTTTCTGACATCTAACCTAAGGAAGTTTAAGAAGTGAATTTTGTTGGGAAAACTTGGGGAGATTACCTGAAAAGATGGTGATTATTCGTTACTTGTATGCGAAATGGAATATGAATTACTCGACAAAGTTTTTCTCATTTTTCCCAAGGATATAATTGTCACCATAGTACAACGTTCAAACTAAATCCCTCATCTCCTATCCCCCCTCCGTTCGTTTTAGTTTGTGATTCTCTCTTTCGTCACTCCCACCATCCCTCAACGCGAATTCTTCGATTAATTCCACTTCTCTCCTTATTCGTCTTTACTTTAATTATCATCTACCGATGCTTACCTTTTCTTTAAAATTCTGGTGATTCAAGAATTATGATCAAGTTTTATAACTGGGTTATTTGGAAAATGTAAAACTTTAATGAGAAACTTAATAAAGAAACGATAGTACAACTTTTTTCCTTTTCTGATAAATTAGTTAAAAGCCGTAATTTGAACCATCTTAGTTAGAATTTCTACCCTGATGTGTGCTTGTTATTGTTGCTTTTTCAGGTACACTCAATACGTTAAATGTGGTTTCGAATTTTCCCTTCCTAGTGATCGCTGGAATAGGTCTTGTGCTTTGCTATTGTAAGTTGATATCTTATAGCTATATCAAATTATAACTGTCTTGAAACTGAAGAGGTTCTGTGTTCCACGAGTTGCTAATTAAGTTTCACATTTGGAACAAAGTTTGTAAGGTGAACTATGGGGTTGGACTTGGTTTTTTCATTGGTGTGGCTGCAGTCGGAGTTGGTTCCTCCTACTATCATCTGGAGCCAAATGATGCTCGGCTTGTGTGGGATAGATTACCGGTCAGTTCATTTATAGGAATGTTTTTCTTTTTTTTTAACTGTCGGAAATTTGATTTAACAAATTCATGTTTTCTGTGGCATGTATAGATGACTATTGCGTGGCAATATTTATCATTGAAAGTGAATGAGCATAAGGGAACAGTTTCCATCATACCACTGCTGTTGGCAGGCGTAATCAGTATTCTGTACAGCAGGCAAGCACGTTGCTTCATTGTCCTTTTTCTATTATGTCAGTCTATTTCTTATAAGTCTTCACTGTGGATATTGATTTATGAGTTGAGGACCTGATTCTCCATTTTTTTTATGTACTCCTTTGCCTTAGACTAGTGAAATGATTTGGCTTCCAATCTGAAGTTGAGGGCTTTTTCTTTTTCCATTCTTTGTGTTGATTAGTTTTTATAGAGGTCAGGGGGTGATGATTGGGTGGGTTGGAATCAATAACATTTTATGAGAATGTGCCCTTGGGCTAAAATGTGAATTTTCGTAGTGATAGTCTTGGTGTCTACTGTTAAAAAACAGAATAAGAAAAGAAGAGAAGCGTTTAAGGTTGCTGCAACACATTTTTTTTAAGGAGTTGTTGCTTATTATGAGGATTTGCGGACAATGACTCTCTAAAATACAACAAGCCTATTGCAGAATACTTTGAACGAATGAAGTCTAGTTTGAAAGTACGTTTCCTTTATAGACACTGCAAGGTTGTGTTTAATTTGTTTCAACAGATGTGTCTGTTGAAATATTGAATAACTAATCAACGTCTATGAATCTTTGTGTAATTACTGAAGTATAAGGTGAACTGCATGGTATGCTTAAGTTAGATAGACTGAATTTACCTTATGTTCGATTTAGATAATTGTAAAGGAGTAGTACTCCTTATTCATTTTTCTTGTTATTTTAATTCCTTATTTCTTTGTAATAGTGGGCGATCTCTATTTTACTGTAGCATCACTAGTTATGCACGTAAATTAGATTTCCCTACTTTTAGTGTTTTTTCGATTCTGCATATGCTCATGTAATTCTGGAGGTAAGGTTTCTGTCCCCCTCCCCTTTGTAATTAACTTTTCGATTATTAATAAAATAATTACAAGGTAGCTGGGCCCTACGAGAACTTCCAGATAAGAGGCTAGGATACAACTTTGATGTTTACCAATTTGCCCAGTTTTGACTGGAAGGTGGTCAAAATCATTGTCAAAGTGGAAGCACTGCACCAGGAATTTGGAGCTACCCGAGAATTTCTCGCTGCAGTGAGAAATAGGGCTGGTTTGTGCCCCCACCACCCGAGAGTTTCTCGCTGTAGCGAGATTCAGGGCAAATGACAATTTAGGGATTTTCACATGCCACAAAATCCATTCCTACTATATTGCACATCAAAGTGAACACGTTAACAATAATCAAGTTTCTCATTATTCATTTCAATCACATATTAAATCATAAACTTTCTATCACATATACATATATAACATATATAAACACGTACACTACCCCACTTCATTCATCGTCATAGCCGGGTCATCATCATCGGCTTATGCGCACTCCCTACTCGCACATAGTCGGGTCATCATCATCACACGACATTATTTATCAATGCACAACACATATTCATATATATATATACATACCAACATAATATAAGAGCACATGGATTCGTCTTTTTACACATTCACATTTTCATAACATCAAAACATTTTATCAAGGGCTTGTTCCCATGCATAATTTAATGAAAACCAAGTAAAATCATTTAAATGCTTCATCCCAACACATGTATTTCCCACAAACACTTTGATGCATGTTCACTCACCGATATTTGTTGAATCTTTAATTGACTCTAACTTCAATTATTGCTTCAAATGGACATGTGAGGCCTCGTTGGAACCTATCACACACAATATAACCATAAAAATATAACAACCCACAATTCTAATTATTAGCCATCTCTAACCACCTAAAATCAACCCTAACTCATCTCTCACCTTGGTGGACTTATAGTTGAACTCATTTTCAAGAGTTTTCAAGCTACTATGGCAAGTCTCTCTTTCTCTCTCTAAAACTTCCAACTAGTGAGAGAAAGTGTTGAACAAAGACTTTTAAGGGTTTAAGGTGGGAGAGTGAAAGAGCACCAAAGGTTCTATAAAAAAGGGCTCAAAAGCATGAAAATTAAAGCTAGAGAGAGAAAGTTATGGAACCTTTAGGGAGGCTTCCATCGAAGATGAAGAAACGTGAGATGGGAGGAAGAAGAACAAGAAGCTGCTGGAAAAATGAGGAAGCTGCTGGAGAAATGAGATAT
Source organism: Theobroma cacao (assembly GCF_000208745.1). Classification (NCBI taxonomy): domain Eukaryota; kingdom Viridiplantae; phylum Streptophyta; class Magnoliopsida; order Malvales; family Malvaceae; genus Theobroma; species Theobroma cacao. Next base: position 13,405,114 of record NC_030854.1, on the reverse strand, counting down.
TTATAGCCTAAGCTTATCCAAACTTCACTTAAATTATGAAAATGCCCTTAACAAGTTGGCTTTGTCTTCCTCCAATCCTTTATGCAATCTTTTTACTTTTTTGACACTAAGATAAAGTCCATAATAGTCTAGAAATACTCGGGTTCACAAAAACTTAAAAATTTTGACCCAAGATGAAAAATAGGGATGTCAACGGGTACCCTATTATAAGGTACCTACGGGTATCCAACCTGGTTAAACCGGGTTAGGGTACCCAATAAATGGATTCGGGTAGGGTTCGGGTAGTGATTTCACTACCTGAATCAGGTTCGGGTAGGGTTTGGGTATCACTCTTAGTGTACTCGTTACCCGAACCCGATTATGTTATATTCGGGTTTGGCGGGTACCCACCCCGAACCCGTTTATAACTACCTGTTTATATATTTTTCTATTATTTAAATAATGGAATAAAATTGATGTTGATTGGATTGGAACCCAGGTAAGGAAGGAAGACAACCAAAGTCTATACCATCTTGACCAATAGTTTCTTTTGTTAAATGTTGACAAAAATATTAAAAATATACTTAGTTAAATTATTAATGTGATGACATTAATATATATAAATAAAAAAATTATTAGATTACCCAGGAAAAAAATTTTAATAATTTTTTAATTTAATCGAGTTTTTAAACGGGTTAGGGTAATTATAAGGTAGTAAAAATGTAATAGAGTTAGAGTTACGATAGTAATTTTAAAATTATTCGAGTAGTTAATAGGGTTAGGGTAGTTAATTTTTTATAGGGTTAGGGTTCGGGTACTTCGAAATTATAGGGTACCTTACCCATTGACATCCCTAATGAAAAATGACCATTTTGCCCCTACCTTGGAAATCATCATTTTCTCTATTTCCTTCATCATTTTATCCTTATTTTCATCATTCATTTGTGCCTTAGGCCTACTTAAGCCTTAATAATGTTTGAAAGTATACTTCTAGGGGCTCACTAAAGAAAATGATGAAATTACACCTATTCCATTTTATCGCATCTACTTCTAGTTACGTGTCTATAAAGGTCGAGGTTTCACAAGTTCACTTATGAATTACCCTTTTTACTTGGTAATCAACCTCAATTAGTAGCTAGTAAGCATTATTAGCCACCACCTCAAAGTACGAGGTACTACAAAGAATTTCGTAATAATCATTCTATGTACTTTTGAAAGTACTCAACTTTGGCTATGCTAATTTTCTAGCTAAAACCCATGCTTAGAAACCCATAAATCTTCCATCCTTACCTTAAGTGAGCTTAGATGCTTAAGAAAATCATAAAACTTTTAAACTTAACTCACCAACAGAAAGTTTGGGCAATAACACAACTATTTAAGTTTTGAAAATCCAAAGCCAAAAGATTTAAAGCTAAAAATGTCATCTTTTTCCATAAAAACCCAAATCTAAGCCTTAAAACCATAAAAAAGGAATTTTGGATTAAAAATGTGTTGAAAGAGTTTGAGAATAGGTGTTTTACCTTGAAAATGAGGGTAAGGGTTGGCAAGTCTAAAAAAATATGATATATTTATAAGCTAGGATGTGAAAATACATTTTTACCCCTTTTATTTTTCTGAAATTGACAAAATATATCGATACATTTGGTTCTGGGGAAAATATATCGATACATTATGAACATGTATGATACATGTTCATCAGAAAGCCTTTCTGGGCTAAATGTATCGATACATCAGGAACGTGTATTGATACATTTGAGACAGAATGCAGTTTTCTGAGACAGATTGCTTATAAAACTTGCCCAGCTTATTTACATTAAATACCATTTAAGTAAATGTCATCTTTACTTTTTACTTTCCATTTACTTAAGATATTTATTATAAACAAGCAAACAACCCCCTTTTTGGATTCAATAAAAATATAAAAAAAATCAAAATCCAAAAGAATTAAAATCTAAATTTTTGCTTTCAAGAACAAAATTGAAAAAGTTTGACTGAAATTAAATTTGCAGTTCCTATTTACCCTAGCAAACGTGCTCTAAAAATTAAGGAAAAATAATTTTTGATCATCTAAAAACTAAAGGAATCATTATTGCCATTTTTTATTTCCAAAAGATTGTTCTATAAAAATCACATATTTTGACCCATTCCAAACTAAGAAAAATTTTTTACTTCAAAAGTGACAGATAACAAAAAGTGTCAATAATTCTTTTGGAAGGTTCAATCTAAGTTTGATGTTCAAAACATGTAATCTGTATACTCACCTAAGGATTTCCTAACTTATCATCTTACTCAAGGTGGGATTTCACACTTATGTTATATGATTTTAGACTCTGAGACTTGCTCGCGTCTAGTAGGCTTGCCTACTAGGCTCGTGTACTGGTCATGTCTCCTGGGTTGAGGTCGTGACATACAAGATATGTAGCTGATGGAATTTGCCTTTATGGCAGCTCACCTCAATCTTGGAAGATTTATGATTGAGATGATGAAGGGAATCTATCATGGAGATAAAATTAACTTAACCTATGGAAACATTATTACCTTTCTGGTAAGAAAAAAGGGAATCTGGAGTTTAAGATACAAAGTGGACAAAGTCAAGAGCAAAGACCAAGTAATTTATTTGGGACGTCTACCAAAGATGGGATACAAACTAGAATGAGAAAAATTCATCAAATCTCTCAAAGACATTTTAGGAAATGTAAACCCTACCATTGTTTAGACCGAGACAACCTCTCCTCCAATCCTAGATGAAATGATTTTTAATTTATTGATGAGGATAAACGAAAAGTTGATTGATCAGTCAATGAGGATCTTGGAATTGAAGAACAGCTCCATAGCTTGTTATGAATGATGTTCTTCTGATAATTGGTGCTATGAATTATTGTCATTGTATAATCCCAAACTGTGATCTAAGTCCCTCTTTCTTTCTCATGCATTTATGCCTGTTTTTTCTTATGCTAGATAAGCCTACTAAAGACATGGAAATTTTCATTGCACGTGTACCTACACCAATGTTTAGGCTGAGGAATTGCATTTGTCATAGCCCAGATTCCCGAGCCATGACCGGAGCATGGGCCCAATGGGCATAGCCCATTAAGCCTAAGCAAGCCTCCTTATGCAATTTAGATTATCATTCCCATCCATCATCTTTAAAATGAAGTGCTGTAACTCTCAAAAGTAAATGTTCCAGTAATATTTTATAACAACTGAATATTCATTTTTATATTATATCAAAGTACTGTCATCATCAATCTAACATATGCATACTTTATTTATAACATGACTCTTAGTAGTTTACATTACATATACATGTTCACAAGTAATAGACTCGAGACCGTCAGTGGAGTGACTCTATGTGAAGATATAGCTACTGAGATGTCATAGTACCTACCAAGAAGATGAGCATATGTGTGCAACTCAATCTAGGTCCCAACTGCCTGCAAATCTGAAAACATGAGTATAAAACTCAGTGAGTGAACGTAAGAAGGGAACAAGCAATCAATAGTAAGAATTTGGAAATCATGATGCACTTGTTTCAAAAACAATGCAATTGATTTAATTTCTTACTAAAAACCCTTCATTTCAAACTTTGATTAATAACCTCATAGTGTTGCAACAACCCATGATCAATCCATGAAGTTAAATGGGTGAAAAATATGTAAAAAATCGAATAGGGTAGCATGTAGGACAGAATGTTTCTCGCTGCAGCGAGAAACAGTATCAGTTTGCATGTGTTTCAATTTTTCTCGCATATCTTCCTCTACAGGAGTTCAATTGATCTGATTTGTAGACCATTAGAAAGCTAAGAGGGAGGGATAAAACGTTTATGTTTACTACTTTTCTTAATTCGGACGGGAAGGTGGTCAAATTCTTCATCAAAGTAAAGGCACTGCATCAGAATTTGAGAGTTTCTCGATGCAGCGAGATTTATTTTCTCTACAGCGAGAATGCTTTCTTGCTGCAGCGAGAAGCAGGGCAACTAAGTGAAAAAGGGACCTCATTTGCACAAAAAATCCATTTGGTGCTGCAATAAAGATCAATTTGCAAGAAAATGGGAATTGCTCAAGATTCATCATGCCAAATTTCACATGCATTTCAATCATATATCATATTTATGAACTTTCATTTCATAAGCATAGATATGCATAAATACATAGATAAACATCAATATCATCATAATCACACCCAGCTCATGTGGATCCTCCCACATCGTGCACATAGCCGGCGCCATCGTGTGCATCCCCCCACATCGTGCACAATCAGTGCCATCGTGTACATCCCCCCACATCGTGCACACGGGCACTATCATCATCCATCTCCCACACCACCATCATCACCAGCATGTGCATCCCCCCACATCGTGCACTCACACGGTTATAATCACCATACACAATATCAGCTATCATGCACAACATATACGTATATATTTATCATCATAATGCAATAGTGCATGAATCCATAACAACCACATATCACAACATAAAACCATTTAGCAAAAGCTTGTTCCCAAGGCACTTGTTTTAAGAAAAAGTTGTATAAAATCATTCAAATGCTTTGTACAAAACAGTCACATTCCCAAAACGATTTTGAAATGCAGTTCACTCACCGATATTGTTGAACCTCTAATCGACTCTAACCTCCACTAATGGTTCAAATGGGCAAGTGAGGCCTTGTTGGAGCCTATACACACACAACATCACAACCAATCCAATTTACATTAATATCACTCCAAAAGCTAGTTTCTAATTCAAATTCTTCTAGTCATTCCTAATTGGCTTCCAACTATATCAAATGGCTATTCCTTGCACTATTCTAATCACACTAAAAATGAATAAACAACTCAACAATAAAACAGCTCCTAATCCCAATTACTAGCCATTATCAACAACTTAAAACCAAGCCTAGTTCATCACTCATCTTAAGGTTTCTTTGTAGTTGAATTCTCTTTCAATAGCTTCCAAACAATTATGAAAAATCTCTTTTTCTCTCTCTAAACCTCCAACTAGTGAGAGAAAGTGCTGAACAAGGACTTTTTGAGGGTTTTAAAGTGAGAGAGTGAAAAAGCACAAGGGTTCTAGTCAAAAGGGCACAAAGGTATGAAAATTAGAGCTAGAGAGAGAAAGTTGTGAAAGTTTCATATCAAGCTTCCACGGAGGATGGAAGCAACGTGAGATGGAAGAAGAAGAAGGAGAAGAAGTTGCTAGAGAATGAAGAAGTTGCTAGAAGAAAACGATATTTATAGCTCAGGCTTATCCATTCCACTTGAAATTATGAAAATGCCCTTAGCACATTAACTTATTCTCCTTCAATCCTTGGTGCAATCTTTTTACTCGTTTGATACTAAAACAAGTCCATAATGGTCTAGACATGCTCGGGTTTATGAAACTTAAAAATTTTAACCCGAGGTGAAAAATGACCATTTTGCCCTTGTGATGAAAATTATTAAAACTTCTAGTTTTCTTCGTGTTTTCATCATTACACATTATTTATTCGGTCTTATGCCTATTTAGACCTTAAAATATCATAAAACCTTCTTCTAGGAGCTTTTTAGAGGAAATGACGAAACTACCCCTGGCTCGTGTTATTGCATCTATGCGTAGTTATGAGCCTTTAAAGGTTGAGGTCTTACAATATTGACCTGCAATTATATTCTATTTATAACAAACTTTCACATTTTTATGTAACAAAACTAGTCAAAATAGATCTTTCCTTGCTTACAAGAAACTAGTTCAAAAGAGAAATAGGTTTATTGTTATGTTTAGAAATGTGAACACATTGTCATGCTTGTAGATATTTTATAGAAAAAAAAAAAAGAAAATGTACCTTAAAAATATTGCCATTGAAAAGTTGGTTTTTGATCTTGCACAGAAGTTGTAACAGAAGCTCTTTAATAGTGTTTTGCGCCACAATTGAGTCTGAAAAGGGAATAAGACTTGGCACGTTGTGGCAACACGTACTTCATTTAAACAGCATTTTACCATTTATTGTTTCTACTTTTTACAATGTAGCTCTCTTTATTTTCTCTTTCTTCTAGCTGTATTTGTCCAGCTATCTACACATGTAATACCTTGGGATGATTGTTACAAATCTAGCACTTCAATAAATTCTACCTAGAATTGTTGCTTATCTAGGTGTAACGTGTTCATTGGTTATTTCTTTATTTTCTCTCACACGTTGAAAACTGAATATTTAAACGGTGTTTCTTAGTAAAACGGTGCATTACACCTTTATTACTGTCACATCCCATTCCCTAGAGAGATCGTCACCGGTGCATGGACCTAAATGAACATAACTCACTAGGCCCAAGCAAGCCTCTTATCTTAAACATCTTTAGACATTCATCATCACATATGGAAGCATCACAAAACATCCATTATCATACATTTTCATTATGCATTCATTTAATTAAACTCATTACACAATTAATAAACTTCTCAACTTAATTGTTTAAACCCAAAAATTTCATATATATATATATATATATATATTAACAAGTGCCACTACCATAGTGCACAATAAACATTAAACATCAACAGCACCCTCGGGTGTCCATATAGGCTGTTGAGCCATCATCATAAATCTCATACAAAACATCATTCATGCAAGATGCCTAAACATTGACAATAATAACATAAACATGTTCATAGTCTGTAAACGTCAACGTAAAGTAAAGACTAACTTGTCAATGGAACATGACCGACCCTTTAGGCATTGTAACATCCTGTACCCTTGTACAGAAGCCAATAAGACCTTATTGATAAGACGAAGGGTCAATCGATGTAAATTTGAGTGCCAAATAGCAGTGACGAGTGAACGGAGTATTTTGGAATAAAATATTCAGCATACGAGAAAATAGTAATTAAATAATAATTTTTTATCGAGGATTAATTAGCGACTTAAAAGGTGAAAGTGAACCGGGGCAAAGTGAGACATTTTGGGTCCTGAGGAGACAAGTGAAAATTTTTAGAATAAAATAACAATTTTTGGATGAAATAATATTAAAATAATATCGATGTCAAATTGACTATATTACATGAAGAATGTGTGATTTGTACAAGTTGTCTAAGTGGGGGAGTGGAAGTAAGGAAGAATTTTGAAGAAAAATGACGTTAGTGGGGCCCACATGTCATTATTAAATAAAGCTAAAACGGGAAAGTATATATTTAAATATTATGGTAATACATTGGTGAAGTGCAAATTTTATATTTGGTTTGTACACGTGTAAAGGAAGGAAAATAGGAGGAAATTGAAATTAAAGAAATGTTGGAAGGACCAAATTGTAAAGGATGAAAAGTTTGAGGGGCACATGGTAAATAAGAAAAAGTTTGAGGACTTATGCGTAATTACAATATTTGGAGTTAAAAGGAAATTAACTAACCAAGGAAAGTTAGATAATGTGAGATATGAGATGCACATATGAATTCACTATTACATGCAAATTATGGCATGCAAAAAGGAGAAAGTTAGTGGGGAACATGTGGGACCCCCACCATGTGAAGTAAAAGAAATAATAAGGCTAAATTTATTTGCATGTGATGAGATTAGTGTATAAGGTGGTTAAATGAGGGAACTAAAATGTGGGATGCATGTGACTTAAATGGTTTGATGAGTGACTAAATAAAATACAAGATAAAAGCTTGTGCATGAAATGTGATTAGGGGAATAAAGTGGTGCATGAAATAAAGAATGAAGAAAAGAAACATGAGAAAGTGAGGTGGCGGATGGAGAAGTAGAATGAAGATAGATAATGGACCAATGAGTAAGGGAGGAAATTGATGCATGAAAGGTGAGTGGGGAATGAATTGGTCCAATGGGAATTAAGGAATAAATGAAGAAAGGAATTGCATGGCATGACATGTAAAGGAAAAATAAAATAGAAAAAGGGGAGTAACCTTGGGCAATCTACCCATGAATGAGAAAATGAGAATGAAAGCCATTTCAAGGCTTTTGCCTTGAGAGAATCCACCCCATTTGGAAGAGAAATGAAGGGAAAATAGCTTTGTGAGGCTTCCACCTGAGAGGAGAGAAAGAGTTGAGTGAAAAGGCTTGGAGAAGGCTCGATTTTGGGGAAGATTAAAGAAAAACCAACAGGTTTTCTCTTGCATGCCATGGTTGGAGCTTTAAGAAGGCATGGAAGGTTCAGCCTAGTGGTTCCAAGCTAAGGAAAGTGAGAGCCATCATTTTGCTTGAATGCACGCCTTGTGAACTAAATGTTATCTGAGATTGTGCTTGTGATAGCTAAGAAATATCAAGGAAAAAGGACAAGAAATCGCAAGGAAGAACATAGATGATCCACGGGTTCAACCAAGTTATGGTAAGTAGAACTTTGATTTTGGTTATGAATTTCTTGAGGAAATGAGTTGGTGATTGTGTGAGAATGTTTGTAGCAGCAAAGATCTATAAGATTTGAAAGAAATAGATGCATGCATGTGGGTCAATCTTGGAATGCATGATGATTTTGAGCAAGAGAAGTAATGGGTAAGTGTTTTTAACCTTGAGATTATAAGTAGAAAGGAATAATAAGATGCGCAATGATTGTATATGCTTGTGGCGACAATGGTGACCAAGGATGTGAGGAAATTGTGAACTATATGTGGAATTCAAGCTAAAACCAAAAGGTAAGCATGCAATGTGACTACATTATGTTGTGTTGGCTTTGGTTGGTTGAAAGTTCATAGATTGTATGTTAGATTATTGTGAATGATGAGGATGAAAAATATGAAATATGATTAAGGAATTATTAATCAAGGTGCTTCCCATATATGTTTATGATTAAGCACATTGACTTTAATTTGTTGCTAGGAAATGTGTAAGTGAGGAAAGTTTGCCGTGGTGGCGTACCGGAAGAGGTAACGGGCGATCGGCAGGTAAGATTAGCTAGAAACACACCCGAATCGATAGCGACGTAATGTCCCGCTATTGTAAGGTGAGTAGGGGGTGTCTATTTCAAAATCTCCATAATTATATATCGATATACATTAATAAACATTGCCGATTTTCTTCAAATGCAATTGTGGATAGCATGAGTTGTTAGCCTCGTTAGGCGATTTTTAAATGGATTTGCGATCAATTATAAACTGTTATTGTGGAAAATATGAGTTGGTAGAAATGTTAGGCGAATTGTGGATGCTATGACTTTTGAGATTGTTTTGGATATTTATATAGATAAGCTACATGTAAAGTGTTTTAGAAACCAGGAAACAAGCCTTTTTAAAATGTTTGCATCAAATCAATGCCTTGTATTTTCGTGTGACATGCATAGTTAAATGCATTTATTAAATGATTTAAATTCAAATTTTTGAGAGCCGGTTTTAGTCCGATCTTTATACAAATGTTTACACCATGTGTTTTATTGTGAAAAAAAAAGAAATTTGAAGGGTCATCGAACCTTGTTTTCAAATGGTTTAAAGCGAAAGACTTAAAAACCTCGATTTGGTTTTGAAAATGGTTTTGACAAACCAAGAGCGTCGAGGGTAGGTTGAATGTCACATCAGAATAGTGTGACCCTTGTGCACAAGTGAGCTCTAGCTAGAGAACCTTTGGGTTGGCGATGGTCTATTAGACGTGGCTGGGGCCACGGTCTGTGATTATATGTGGCAAGGCCATGGGTTGTTATATATGGCTAGGCCATAAGTCGATATGCGATTGCGACTGCTTGATTTCTTTGATGTCAGCCAACATCATCGAGACTGCCATGGCTCTGGGAATCCGGTGAAGCGGTGCTCCTGAATTGTTATTGTGAGACCTTGATTTTTATAGACTCGTAGCTAGAAGTATGCGCAATAACACAGACTAAGGGTAATTTCATCATTTTCCTTAGTGAGCTCTTAGAAGTGGGTTTTCTAATATTATTAAGGCCTAAGTAGGCCTAAGGAATAAATGAATGATGAGAATGAGGATAAAATGATGAAGGGAATAGAAATAATGATGATTTCCAAGTTAGGGGTAAGATGGTCATTTTCATCTCGAGTCTGAATTTTTAAGTTTTCGTTAACTCGAGTATTTTTAGACTATTATGAACTTTATCTCAGTGTCAAGAGAGTAAAAAGATTGCACAAAGGATTGGAGGAAGACAAAACCAACTTGTTAAGGGCATTTTCATAATTTAAGTGAAGTTTGGATAAGCTTTTGCTATAAATATCATTTTTCAGCAACTTCTTCTCATTTTTCAATAGCTTCTTCTTTTTCTTCCTCCCATCTCACGTTTCTTTCATCCTCCATGAAAGCTTCTCTCAAAGCTTCCATCACCTTCTCAAACTAGCCTTAAATTTCATGCTTTTGCCCCCTCATTCATAGGGTTTTTCAGCTCTTCCACTTTTACACCTCAACAGCCTTCAAAAGTCTTTC
>NC_030854.1:13379081-13394687 GCF_000208745.1 Theobroma cacao | reverse complement strand
GAGAGAGAGAGAGAGAGAGAGAGAGAGAGAGAGAGAGAGAGAATGATTTCCCTTATTAGATTGAAGAATTTTGAAAGAGAATTCAACTACAAAGACCATCAAGGTGAGTATGAGTTAAGGTTAATCTCTTTAGTTGTTGATAATGACTAGTAATTAGATTTGTGAGTGTTTTATTGTTGAAGTTGTTTATTCATTTTTAGTGTGACTAGAGGAGTGCAAATAATAGCCATTTAGTAGTAGTTGAAAGTTAGTTAGGGATGACTAGTAGAACTTGATTTAGGAAATAGCTTTCGAAATGGTATTAATGCCTAGTTGGGTTGATGGCGATGTTGTTGTGTGTGATAGGTTCCAACGAAACCCCACACCTCCATTCGGAACATTAATCGAAGTTAGAGCCCACCAAAACATCAACAAAGATTGGTGAGTGAACTTGCATTTCAAAATGTTTTTGGAAATGCCTATTTGTTTAAATAAATCATTTGAATGTTTCAATTGTTTTTGCTTTAAAAATACATTTGGGGAACAAGCCCTTGATGAAATGTTTCTATCTTGTGCAATGTTCAATATGAATAGTTCATGCGTTCTCACATTTTATTGATATGTATATTATGCTTTGGATGCTCTTTTTGTGTGATAATGTGGACCCAGCTATGTGCGGTGTGGGAGTGCACATGAGCTGATGATGATGATATTGCATTGTGCGTGTAGGGAGTGCACATGAGCTGAGTGTGACTAGATGGTATGCATGATGATATATGTATATATATAAATGTTATAGAAAGTTTATGAAAATATTTGTGATTGTGTTGTATGTTGGCATTATTAATTGCTCCCAAATTGCTTTTTATTTCAGCAAGAAAATGGCTTTTTTAATGTGACAAGACCCCTTTTAACTAAGTTGTTCTGTTTCTCACTGCAGCAAGATTCATTCTCCCTACAGCAAGAAACTCTCGAGTTGGGGGGGCTACACTGGCCTAGTTCTCACTGCAGCAAGAATGTATTCTCACTGCAGCGAGAAACTCTCGGGTGGTTCCAAAATTCTGGTGCAGTGCTTTCACTTTGACAATGATTTTGACCACCTTTCATTCAGAACTGGGAAAAGTAGTAAACATCAAAGTTGTAGCCCAGCCTCTAATATTTCTAATGGTTTAAAAATCATGTCAATTAGACTTCTTTAGTGGTAGATATGATTGAAAAACCGTAGCATATTTAAACCAAGAATGCCTTTTCACTGTAGTGTAAAAATCCTCTATTTGTTTGTCTTGCTTGGTCATTGCTGAAATTTTCATTCTATTAAACTTTATGGTTCATCATGAATCTTGTAACATTAAGGGATTAAACATTCAAAGTTTGAAATGAGGGGTTTTAACCAAAAATTAGACTAAATTGCATGGTTTATCGTAAGTGCATCATGTTTTCTAAAACATTCCTTGTCGTTGCTTGTTCCCTTCCTATGTTCACTCACTTGGTTTATACTCACATTTTTAAAACTTCATGTTTTCAGATTCAGAAGCAGTTAGGACCTAGATTGAGAGTCCATGTATGCTTGTCTTCTTGGTAGGTACTATGGCATCTTAGTAGCGGTACCTTCACTTAAAGTCACTCCGCTGACAGTTAAGAGTCTTTTGTTTGTGTATACGTATATGTAATGTAAACTACTAGAAGTCATGTTATAAATGAAGTATGTATATGTTGGATTGATGATGATGCCTTTATGAGACTTCAATGAATGATAGTACTTTGAGATAATACAAATATGAATATTCAGTTACTATAAAATATTACTGAAACATTTACCGTTAAGAATTACAGCATATGGTTTTAAAGATGATGGATGGAATGAGGAACAGGATCTCATAAAGAGGCTTGCTTGGGCCTAGTGGGCTATGCCCATTGAGCCCATGCACCTGTCATGGCCTGGGATTTGGGCTGTGGCAGTTATTATGTGGAAGGGGGTCCACAGATTGATTGTTTATTATTTACTACTCGAGAGCCTTGAGAGCTTTTAGACTCGTACACTTTTGCATGGTGGAGAGTTAATGTTTTTCTATAGCTCCCCTATTTAATCAAAAGCTTTTAGTGCTTACTAGATGATCATAAGTTGGTTTATGTGGCTGTATATGTGGATTTTTACCTGCCACACATTTCGGGAGCATGCATACTTATATACGGTTATTTGTATTTTGATGGAAAGTGATGTTTTCTATGATTGAAATATGTTTTGCTACCCTTGTTTTCGGCATCGTTTTGCCAAGTGAAATATTGCATTATGATTTTACGGCATCATTTTTACAAGGCACAAACACCCTACTTGCGATTTGATTTTTCTAAGATTATTATTCTTATTCCAGTTTTATCATTCAAATGATCTACCTTAAGCTTGTTTCCCATCTACGTCCTACTCACGGAGCCAATGATCACTGAGTCTGTGAGACTCACCCCTTCTTATCTTCATTTTGCAGATAGTGATCGATCTAGCATGCGTTCATCGGCACATATTGTCTACTGTGGATAGGTAAAGGCATCTCAAGCACTTCATTCCGAGTCACTCTACTGCTAGAGGTCGGGTCATTTATAGCATGACGTATTTGTAATTAGTGTCAATGTAAATGTGCAGTTGGTATTATAGACTATAATATATTTTTACGAGTATGGTGAATAAAGATTAAGATGGCTTATAACGATTTATGTTCAATTCTTATTATAAAGAGTTATATGGTTCAAGTAATCTCATAGATTAATGGCATGAATACGTAGTAATAACTAAGTTTCGATTAAGGCTTGTTCAGGACTTGGCGGGTTCTCCTGCAAGACTCGGATGTTGGTAGCTATCGAGGAGCAATCATTATAGGCATTAAGTGGCTGCTAGACACATACCAAAGAATGAAGACCGAACACTTGTATCTGCTACACTAGTTGCTATCAGAATGTTGTCATTAATCTGCAACAAAATAAAAGGGAAAAATAACGTGTGAGTCACAGTGACTCCTTGAGTGGATAGGGGAAGGGTACAAGCTAAGGGATAAGAGTATTTCATAAACATACACTTGTAATCTCATGCCATTCATAAACGAATCTAATCATAAAGTTCACGAAACATGTTATTTGAACACATTTGAATAGCATTCACTTGAAAACATGTAGATATAAACCTTTGGAAGTCCTTTACCTTTGAAATTCTCATCAAAATCACTTAAACAACCTATTATGCACCAAATTTATTGATACATTCTTGAATGTATCGATACTTTCAAGCATCTATCAATACATTAGTAAAATGTATTGATACATTTCATATAAAAGCCTCTTGAAGCATTCTGTTTAGAATGTATCGATACATATTCTACAAGTATCGATACTTTTAGCCCAGAATCTAACTTTCTGAGCAAAACTATTATGATCCAACCCGAAGGTTCGCGACCTATGCACGAGCCTGGCAAGCAAAGCCCACGAGACTCAAGCAAGTCTGAAAATTTTAGATCACATAATATATAACCAAGGGTGCTTATTCATATTCATAAAATATTTAAAATTTAATCACATTTAATTCACCCCTTGGCTCATGATTCAAACATAACATTCATAAGGCCATATATTGGCCATCAAACAAGGTTCGTACTTAACAACCATTAATACAAGTTCAATGGCATATTGTGCCTACATACATAACTAAACTGAATGCAGAGTGGAAGCTCACAATAAACATAACAAAGTGGACGTGTTGAATAGGAACTTACTAGATGGAAAAATTAGTTTGTCACTAGATGACCTTTGCCATGTAGTCTTGTGGTCTATTTATCTACACATGGTACAAAAATATGAATGAGTCATCTAATACTCAATGAGGGATGCAGATAAATCAAATCATATAAACCAATAATTATTTAAATGCACTACCAGTGCAACTAAACATTCGAACAAACATCTCTAACATTAAAGTAAATCATCATCCCTAAGTAGTCTCCATAGATATCATAGATATAATTAGGCTTGTCCTCACAACCATTCAAAGTGATCCTTCATGACATACTCTAGTCACCGAAGTATCATATTAGATTCAGAGCAAATTTATCTATGCTTATTTGAGGCTATCTTATGTCATACATAAATTTAATCATAATTATAGAATGGTCCTTCCTTGGACATCATCAAATCACACACGGTGGCCAATTAGTGGAGTCAAATAACACTCAAGGCAAAGCCATAGGTCCTGATACAAATCAAACGCATGCCGAAGTAATGGGTAGAGAATCAAAATCATCGTTTGGAGTAATCTCCCAATGAACAACATCACTTAGAGTAATCTTAGACGAGTGACATTAAAGCACTACAGGTGAGAATCACAGGCAAGAAAAATACCACTGTCCCTATTTACCACCATCCTTGCAGGTGCAAAACAAAGTCATAGGGAGAAAGGACTCCACTCAACCTCAAATCGAATCAACTTCCGGAATTCATCCCTCGGATGGAGCACATATCCATAAATAAGGCCATCATGCATTTAACATTCCATATATCCACATCAAATCAAGAATCACATTTTACAAGATGCAAATCGTTTACAAGCTTGATATGGTTCTAAGTGCCTCTAAGTTTCTTAGGCATTAACTGCGTAAATATTCTGAAAATAATTCGTATAGGATAATCTACTCCTAGATATTCATCATATCCTCTAGACTTCCTAGTCAAGGCTCACACAATCAAAATAGGCCACCAAGTGGCTTGTCCAGAACACACACATCATACTACATATAATCACACACATATATATATATATATGTATGTATTCATTCATATATAAATTGGTTTTCAAGCCTAAGCTTATATACAAAACCTAGTACCAGTGCAATGCATTTATCATGTGTCATGCATCTCATGCATTTTAAATTAACCCACTCACAGTGACAATTGAGGCATGCCCATAACTAAGCTTTGATTCACAGCCTCTAATCGTCCTTCAGCTCACAAATGCATCAAATAGCTTAATCTTCCCTTAAACACATCAAAACATCACTAAACAAATCATTTCCTAGCTTTTGAAAGTATCTAGCTTTTCCAAAATAGCTAAATTCTTAGCTATCCATTATAGAAGCTCAACTCTTACCTTAGAACATGGATTGCGTAATCTAAGCTTCAAATCTCCAGCCACAATTGAAAAAAAAAATCACCAAAGTTGGAGCAAATAGATTTCTAAGTTATTTACCGATTAAATCAAAAATCAATGGACAGAAAGATGTTATCTTACCTCGATAACGATTTTCAAAGCTCGAATCCACTTTAGACGAGCTCCAAATTCCACTTAGGGGTTAGTGTTTTAGAAAGGTTAAGAGAAAAGTGTTTTGCTTTCGTTTTAAATGAGCTAAATAGCCCGAAACCTTTTTTTTTATTTTTGCGTTTTCAGGGTGATCTATCGATAGATGATCTATCGATAGATCCCTCTAAAATTTTTAGGCGTTGACCTTCATTTATT
The DNA here is from genome assembly GCF_000208745.1 of Theobroma cacao. NCBI lineage: Eukaryota > Viridiplantae > Streptophyta > Magnoliopsida > Malvales > Malvaceae > Theobroma > Theobroma cacao. The sequence goes on along the minus strand of NC_030854.1, from coordinate 13,389,217 downwards.
GATAGATTCCTTGAATCTATCGATAATGTCACGACCCAATTTCTCAAGCCATGACCGACGTATGAGCTAAATGAGCATAGCTCACTAAGCCCCAACAAGCCTATTCATTTACCTTTGCTTAACAAATTTATCTTATCATGCATACACACACACACTTTTTCCCGGGTGTGAACATAGCCAAAACACAATGGGATTATCGATAATAATATACATGAACTATACCAGTCATGTATTTAACAATTTAGATTGCATACACATATTCACATTGTTAGGTTGTATTCATAATACAAAAGGACCTATGACTTCCAGTGGAGACATTTACAAAAAAAGGGATTACTATCGAATGCCAAACACATACCCAGGAGATGCACTACGGGGACTCCTCGATCTAGGGTCCAACAGTCACCTGATCTGAAAACATGAATTTTTATAAAACGTGAGTACAATACTCAGTGAGTGAACAAGAAGGGAACAAGCATACCATAAGGAATGTTTATCGAAATCATGATGCATTCATTTTCTCAAAACCATGCAATTGTTTTAGCTCCTTTAAACCCCTCATGTAAACCCCACATGAGTAAATCACTTTACAAAAATCCATGCTCAACTATGGTACCAAAGAAATGGGAAATATGGCAAAAACCCACAAGTTAGCAAAATGGACAGAAAGTTTCTCGCTGTAGCGAGAACCAGTTCTGGTGAAGGCCCTCAAACCCGAGAGTTTCTCGCTATAGCGAGAATGAATTTTGCTGCAGCGAAACAGAGCAACAAGAGAAAAGTTTCCCTTCACTCAACAAAAAGGCCATCCTACTAAACCAACAAAATCAACATAAAACTCATGAAAATTCCCAAAGTGCAATGTATCAAATTTCACATATATGTCAACCATATATCACATTCATGAGCTTTCATTTCATAAGTCTAGATATGCATAATTTGATAGACAAACATCAATATCATCATAATCACACCCGGCTCATGTACATCCCCCCACATCGTGCACATAGCCGGCACCATCGTGTGCATCCCCCCACATCGTGCACAATCAGTGCCATCGTGTACATCCCCCCACATCGTGCACACGGGCACTATCATCATCCATCTCTCACGCCACCATCATCACCGGCATGTGCATCCCCCCACATCGTGCACACACACGGTTACAGTCATTATACACAATATCATTCATCATGCACAACACACATATATATATATCATCATATTGCAATAATGCATGAATCCATAGCAATCACATATCACAACATCAAACCATTTAACAAAAGCTTGTTCCCAAGGTACATTTTCTAAGACAAGTTGGATAGAATCTTTCATATTCCCCAAAACAAGTTTGAAATGCAAGTCCACTCACCGGTATCAAAAATCTGGATTTCGGGTGCACTTGGACTAATAGTCCTCAGGCGCAATTCCTTTGCCTTTTCCGGACGTCTCACTACCTTGACAAATAACAAAGTCGAGGAATTTACTATATTGTCCCTAAATTGATATAAACTAATTTAAATTACTAATGCTTGATATGTAAATGCAAAAATACGTCCGATTACCGCTTAATCGCGGTATCGATTAAATTCGACCGATCACCCGATTAATTGGCGATTGTGTCCAAATCACCTCCAAATTAATCCATTTCTCCTCTAATACCTTAATTTACCACATACCATTTAAATAAAGCCAAATTCAGCATTAGAACCCTCACAGTTCCTTATAGAAAAATTTGGTCATTTGGTGCACTAGCACCGAATTTTTTTCTACATAACCGTTTCACCTTAATTCATCATTTTCCAAGCCATTTTCCTTGAAATAAAAACAATCCCCCATTGATATTCAGCCCTCATGGTTCGACCAACAAGGAACCCTAGAGAAATTGAATATTTCTTTTGTGTTTTTGTTTTCATAACCATGCTTAACTATCCCTAAACACTAACTGTCTAAAATCAAATTATTCCAACAACAATTCCTCTTCCATACCCATTTTTCAGAATTGAATTCATCATGATAACTCAATATTCAACCATGAAAATCAAGAACAAAAGCATGGGTAAGCTAGGTATCAAGGAGAATTAAAGAAATTCTAACTTACCTTGCTTGTTTCCTTGATTTCTTCACTTTTTCTTTGAATTTCCACCTAGGTTTTCTTGTTTTTCCCTTTTTTCTTCCTTTGTTCTTGTTGCTGGTTGCCTAGGCTGAATATAGTGAGAGAATTGGGGATTTAATGGGCTGATTTCTATAGAAAATAATAAAATAATCAAGCATGCTACGTGTCACATGCTTATTGGCCCAATTTTTTAACTTTTGGACTTTTTCTTCTTAATTTTCCACCACAAATATTCTGGTATTTATCCAATCCTACCACAATTAAAATCCCTTGGTCTTGACAAGTGCTGGGGTAAAAAATTTATCGATTTACCCTCGAGACGAAAAAATTATGATTTTGCCCCTATACTCTGAAATGTACCGGAATCACATTATTTCGACTTTTCAACCTCAAATAACACTAATATTGATCAATATTAACCAAATGGGGTAAAAAAATCATTTTATAAAAATTCCGGTTTAGTCCTCTAGTGGCAAAATTACCATTTTACCCTTGTGCTCTAAAAATACCGGGAATCACAAATTTTCACTACTAAACATCGTTTTATACTCCAATAATCATAATTATATTTCATATAATTATTCTTGGTCAAATGTGATCAAACCTGTTTAAAAATCTCCATTTTATCATCAAATGGGAAAATGACCGTTTTGTCCCTAATCGGTCAATTTTCTTGATGGACTCCAAACTGGACCTTGAACTTCGAATCACTATTCTAAGTCATTCTGTGGGTTTCAATATTTTCAAATTCCTCTTAGAATTTCTATTTGAACTAGTTCAAGGCTCAATTTAACTTAGTTGCACCACTCGGTACAATACCGTCTTTTAATCGAGCTTGACAGGGTCTCACAGATAGGTTGTGCCCTAACCCTCTATCTAATTTTTCTTGTTTGGCCATCTATCGATAGATTCCATAGATCTACCGATAGATGCTTCCCATCTTGTTTACTTCTCATTTTGTGTGGTAATCTATCGATAGATTCCACGAATTTATTAGTTGTTTCTAGGCCTTTTATCCTTGCAAGTTTTTCGAGTGGTCATTTATGAATAGTTAAAGAGATCTATCAATAGATGTTCATCCAACTTGTTTTCCCAAGCTTTCCATTTTGCATCTATCGATAAATCATGCCCAATTACAAGATTTTCCACTTCCTTAACCTTCCAAACTTATTTCTTTAAATCCCAATCCATCTTTTATTCAAGCGTCACCCCAATTCGTTCATATATCTCAAAGTTCTCACATATGTACCCCATATATTACTAATACTTAGATCAAAACCTCAGAGTTTTAGAACTCACCACATACTTTCATAAAAAAATTATCTAATTGCATTGATATAATCTCCACACACTTGTCATGTTCATCACATCATAAATTTCAAATTAATTCTTCATACACATAGGCATACTCTAAACTAACTTAGTTCGCATAAAAAATCGGAGGTGTTACATTCTCCCCTCTTTATAGGAAATTCATCCCCGAATTTAAATCGTACACCGCATATTACAAATATCTTAAACCTCAAAGAGATGGGGATATCTCTTTTGCATTTTTCTCTTCAAGTTTCCATGTGGCTTCCTCAATTGAATGGCATTGCCATAACACTTTTACGGTGGCAATATCCTTGGAGCGAAGCCATTTTACTTGCCGATCTAATATGACTACATACTGTTCCTCATAATTAAGTCCATCTTGTAACTAGACATAATCATATTGAATCACATGCAAAGGATCGAGGATATACTTTCTAAGCATGGACACATGCAAAACCAGATGAACATCGAACAAGTTAGGTGGTAATGTTAAGTGATAAGCAATTGCACCAACACGCTTTAATACCTCAAAAGGTCTAATGTACCTAGGGCTCAATTTCCCTTTCTTTCCAAATCTCTTAACTCCCTTGGTTGGCGAGTTTTTCAAAAACACATAGTCACCAACCCCGAACTCTAAAGGTTTGTGCCTATTATCGGCATAAGATTTTTGATGACTTTGAGCTGTTAGCATCCTTTCTTAAATTACATGGATTCCTTGTTCATCTTTTTAGACTATCTTCGGCCCTAAGAGCTTTTATTCCTTAACTTCAAGCCAACCAATAGGCGATCTACATCTTCACCCATATAAAGCTTCATATGGAGCCATACCAATCGTGGCTTGGTAACTATTGTTATAAGCAAACTCAACCAAAGGCAAGTAATGATCCCATGAGACTCCAAAGTCGAGCACAATTGCTTTCAACATATCTTTGAGTGTCTAAATGGTGTGCACAGATTAGCCATCCATTTGTGGGTGGAAAGTTGTACTAAAATCCAATCTTGTGCTTGAGGCCTTTTGCAGTTTCCTCCAAGATTGACTAGTGAATTGTGGTTCTCTATCAGAAACTATTGTTGTTGGAACACTATGTTGCCTTCTAATCTCATTAATATAAATTTAGGCATACCAATCTACTCCATACTTAGTCTTGATTGGCGAAAAGTGGGCTGACTTAGTTAGTTGATCAATTATCCCCCAAATGGCATCATAGCCACCCTTAGCTTTTGGTAAACCCATCACACAGTCCCAAGCTACATGTGTCCAATTCCACTTAAGTATTGATAACGGTTGTAGCAGTCTCGAAATTCTTTGATGTTCCACCTTTATTTACTGACATGTCAAACACTTAGAGACATATTTAGCTACGTCTCTCTTTAATCCTGGCCACTAGTAAACAGACTTCAAATCATGGTACATCTTGGTGGCTCCAAGGTGTATTGCATAGGTTGCAACGTAAGCCTATTCCAAAATCTCATTTCTTAAACCATCTATATCTGGCACGTAAACTCTTGATTGATATCTCATTAAACCATCGTGCGTACACAAAGTCTTGAGCTTTATCTTCGTTTATGTCTCCAAATATTCATCCTGATCTTAGGCAGCTTTAATCTGATCTAATATCATTAGTCGAACTTTGAAATGCGCCAACAAGGCGTTCGAATTATTAACCTCAAAGTGTACTCCCATGTTGCTCAGATCATACAAACTCTACACCAAAGATCTTTTCTCTACTGTCACATGTGCTAAACTCCCCATCAATTTTCAGCTCAAGGCATCAATTACCACATTTGCTTTGCTGGGATGGTAGAGTATGGTGCAGTCGTAGTCTTTTAGCAACTCTAACCACCTACGCTACCTCACATTTATATCCCTCTATTGAAATATATACTTCAAACTCTTGTGATCAACATATATTTCACAAGTCTCTCCAATGAGATATTGATGCCAAATTTTCAAAGCAAATACAATTGCTACCATATCCAAATCATACGTAGGGTAGTTCTGTTCATGCATCTTTAATTGTTGGGAGACATATGCTATAACTCTCTCGTTTTTATCAACATGCAACCTAATCCAATTTGTAACACATCGTAATACACGGTATAGCCTCTGGATCCACACGGTAGGCTTAACATAGGTGCAGAAGTGAGACATGCCTTAAGCCTCTGAAACTATACTCACATGATCAGACCAATCAAACTTAACTCCTTTTTGAGTCAGTCTCATCAAAAGTGTCACAATCTTGGAAAAGTTTTGCACAAAATGTTTGTAATACCCAACTAAACCCAAAAAGCTTTTAACTTCCATTACAGATGTCGACCTTGGCCAATTCTCTGTAACCTCCACTTGCACCCTTTGGTTAAACACAATGTGTGCCAAGAAACTGCTTTTATTTATATGAGACCTCAACCTCTATAGGCTTGTAATTAAGCATAGATGTAATAACACGGGCCAGGGGTAGTTTCATCATTTCTTCTAATAAGCTCCCAGAAGAAAGTTTTATGATATTTTAAGGTCTAAATAGGCATCATAAGGTATTTTGGGTGCTAAGGAGACAAGAGGAGGCAAGAGAAAATTTTTAGAATAAAATAATATTTTATTAATAAAATAATATTAAAATATTAATATTTTATTCAGTGTCAAAATTTTTCATGAAGAAGGAGTATATGGTCAATCTAAGTGGGGGAGAAGAAGAATGAAAGAATTTTGGAGAAAAATGACGTTAATGGGGTCACGTATCTTTATTAAGTAAAGATAACGAGGGCAAGTAAATATTTTAATATTATGGGGACACCGCGTTAGAGTACAAACTTCATACCTTGTTTGTACATGTGTAGAAGAAGGTAATAGAAGGAAATTGGAGTTAAATGAGTGATGGGAGGACTAAGTTAATATGGAAGGAAACAAAAAGGGTAAAATGGTCATTTTGCATCTCGAGTCAAAATTTTAAGTTTTCGTAAACCCAAGTAGTTTAGATCATTGTGAACCTTGTCCCAGTGTCAAAAGAATAAAAAGATTGCACAAAGGATGGGAGAAAAACAAGTTAACTTGCAAAAGGGCATTTTCATAATTTCTAAGGGAATTGGATAAGCTTGGGCTATAAGCATCTTGCTTTCAGCAGCTTCTCACATTTTTTCCAACAGTTTTTCTCCTTCTTCTTCTTCTCCTTTTCATGTTGCTTCCATCCTCCATGGAAGCTTGATATCAAGCTTTATAACCTCTCTCAAATTAGCTTAAATTTTCATGCTTTTGGTGCACCCTTTCCTAAATCCTTATGCTCTTCCACTCTCTCTCTTTAAAACCCTTTAAAAATCTTGTTTCCATACTTTCTCTCACTAGCTAGGTGTTTAGAGAGAGAAAGAGAGAAAAGCCCTATAATAGCTTGGGAATTGTTAGAAAGAAATTCAAAGTTACCAAACTATCAAGGTGAGTAGTAAATTAGCATTGGGTTTTAAGTGTTGATAATGTTTAGTAATTGAATTGTGGGTTTATTGTTGAGATTGTGTATTGACTCTATTGTGACTAGGATAGTGGGAATATATAGCTATTTAAAATGGCAATTGAATGCTAGCTAAGGGGTAGCTTTTAGGGTTTATAAGTATGAATTGACATTATGGTGATGTTAATTTGATGGTAGGTTCCAATGAAGCCCTATTATCCCAATTGGACCATTAGGGAGGTTAGAGTTGGCTAAAGGCTCAACTACTACCAGTGAGTGAACTGCATCTCAAAACTTGTTTTGGGAATGTGAATGAAATTGCACAAAGCATTTGAATGATTTTATACAACTTTATCTTAAAACAAGTGCCTTGGGAACAAGCTTTTGCTAAATGGTTTTATGTTGTGATATGTGGTTGTTATTGATTCATGCACCATTTCATTATGATGATATATATATATATATATGTTGTGCATGATAGTTGATATTGTGTATGATGACTATAACCGTGTGTGTGCATGATGTGGGGGGATGCACATGCCGGTGATGATGGCGGTGTGCACGATGGATAATGATAGTGCCCGTGTAAACGATGTGGGGGGATGTACACGATGGCACTGATTGTGTACGATGTGGGGGGATGCACATGATGGCGCCGGCTATGTGCACGATGTGGGGGGATGTACATGAGTCGGGTGTGATTATACTGATATTGGTGTTTATCTCTGCATTTATATATATACATCTATGTTTATGAAATCAAAGTTCATGAGTATCATATATGGTTTTGCATATGTGAATCTTGCATGTTGAACATTGAAAGTTGCTAAGTATTGTCAAATTGGTGTTCATTGCAATAAGGAATTTGGCTACAGCGAAATGGATTCTCGCTGCCGCCAGAAATTCTCAGTGGAGGTACAGTACTATCACTTTGACAGTAATTTTGACCACCTTTTGATTAGAACTAGGCAAAGTGATAAACAGTAAAGTCGTAGCCCTGCCTCTTATATTTTTGATGACCTAACAAGCATGTTAATTGGACCCATGTAGTGGAAGATATACTGGAAAAACCGAACCATATACAAATCGAGAATGCCTTTTTCTACAGTGAGAAAAGTGCTGTCACGTTGCTACCTTGCTCGGGTTCTGATATAATTTCCTCCACTCCCTTATCTTCATGATTGAGCATGGGTCTTTTCAATACTAAGAGTCCACTTATCAATGTCCAAAATAAGGGGGTTTAAGAAAGAAATTAAACCAAATTGCATTGTTTTCAAAACAAATGCATCATGATTTCCAAATTCTTCCTTATAAATTGCTTGTTCCCTTCCTTGTTCACTCACTGGATTTATACTCACCGTTTTCAACTTCAAGTTTTCAGATCACGAGACAGCTGATACCTAGGTCGAGGTGTCTTCATACATTCGACCCTTGGTAGGTGTCTCGGCATTCAGTAGCTATATATTCGTCCGAGTCTCTCCGTTGGAAGTCAAGCACTCTTTTTTTTGTAGTGTATAGATAAACCCAATGAAAATTATTAAGCTATATGTTTAGACAATGTATGTCATGACCCGGTACTCCCCTCGAGCCCGTGGCAACCGCCGCGGTGTCTTGATCGACACTAATTACCCGAAATGTCAACCGGAACCCCGCAAGGCTTTAATATCAGTTTTCGCACATCCCTTGTGAGCAACAGTTGTTAAGCATCATGTTTTGAGAGATTATAAACTATTTCCAAATCAAAACAATAGAAAAATAATTTTTCGCTCACAGGGGCATTTTGGTCATTTTTCCTCGAAAGTCTCGAAACCAGCTAAAAATGTAGTAAGCGAGTATAAAACACATAATTCATAATCAAAAATAAGTTTAAACATCTAAAACCTTCATTGAAAATGAAATTATGACTATTTGAATATAATAAAAATATTCATTAAAATATTTTATTTTCTTATTTTGCTAGTCACATTAAATTTTGTAATTGGATGTGTTTCAATTTTATGATGATAGTAAAAATTATGGTCATAAAATGAAACACTCCATTCTAGGTGCTTTTCTTATTTACATTTTTTGTTTTAAATTTTATTTTAGTGTATTGACTCAATGTAATAGTAGAGAATATTTGTTTTACTGTAGCATCAAAAGTTATGCACGTAAAATGGTTCTCTTTACTCTAGGTGATTATCTGAAACTTTCCCATGATCATGTAACTTGGAGGTACGATTTAGGTCCCCCTCCTTTGTACTTTTTCTTTCATAATTAATAAAATTTAACAGGGTAGTTGGGCCCTGCATGAATTTTCAGCATAAAAAAAATTCTATTTTCTTATAAAACAATATTTATAGAGTTACCGGTAAATAATTTTTGTAGCGTAAAAGCTAAATAAATTCATACATACTGTAATATAGATAACCAAAGTATAAAATTTAATTTACAGTGACACATGGGCCCACGAACGATCAAAAGTATTAAAAGCAGTAAACCTACAGTTTTTTTTTTAAGATGCAAGTTCAATTGTAGCCGTTAACAAAGTGGGCTATCTACCGACTATCCTGAGCCTAAAATGGGTGGAAAGAGGGTGGTGAGATTATATAATCCCAGTGAGTAAACAAATACCATCTAAAATATCTAAAGCTGAGTAACTGGAAACAAATAAAATAGTTTAACATACTGTAATTCATCACCTTTCAACTCATTTCAACCAAATGAAATCAATTCATATAAATCGAGTAATCAACATGGCTTATGAATTTCTTAAAACTTTGGCTCGTGCCAAAGTCATTCTCATACTCAGTTATCAGGGATACCTTGACCGAGGGCTATCCCAACCGAGTCTGCCAAGGCTAATAAAAAGTTATGTATACATAAATCATATTTTTATTTTGAAAACATAGTCGTTCCTTGGCGTTGGCTGAGTTCACCCTCACGTGGTGGTTTGGCGTGAAGTGAACTCTAAAGTGTCAACCTCAAGAGTTATCCATCCGCGCCTCTCATACTGAAGTATGAATATAATAAGGTTACAGTGCCCCCTCTAATAGGCTAGTCCACGGAACCCGTCCATTGCAGCGACTAATCAATAACCCACCAATTCAATAAAATTTAACAGCATGACATGGCAATTTTATCATTATCCAGCCTATCAAGGTAAACAACAGTTTATACATTTTCAACACAAATACTAATTCAACCATTCATGCCAATATTGCCATAAGCTAATCAATTAGAACCATAAATTCACAATACATCAAATGGTCTCCAATTACTCTATTTTCAAA
>NC_030854.1:13374527-13378551 GCF_000208745.1 Theobroma cacao | reverse complement strand
TCACTAATTCCTAACCAAATCACTTGAAATAAAATCAAAATCATCCTCAATATTCCACATGGAGAATTCGGCCAATGATGGGTGATGGAAGAACATGAATTTTTCTTGCTTGATTTTCATGCTACACATCACCAATCAACTAAAAACACTAAAATACATTGAAATCTAACCAAATCAAGCATCAAAACCTCTCTCAAAGTGTTCAGCCAGCAAGATACCCATCATGAAATCATGTGATTCAACCATGGAAAATGCAAAAGAATGCATGGGAAAGGTAGATCACAAGTCAAAATCAAGAAATTTTACCTTTGATTACTTGATTACTTGAAATCCGCTAATTTTCTCTTCAATTTTCACCCTAGGGTTCTTGTTTTTTCTTTTCTTCCTTTGTTCTTGCTTTGGCCGGCCATATGAAGAGAAATGGGCTGATTTTATGCTGATTTTTAAGCCAAATAATAAATGGATGAAAATTTGACACATGTTACCATTCCATTGGTCGATGTGTCATACTTACCCATTAAGTAATCTCTCTCCACCACTTAAATTTCCTCAATTATCCATGATAATATTGGGTAAAATCCATGTGCTGGACAAGTGTTGGGTGGTGTAAAATTACAATTTTGCCCTTGGGGTGGCAAAATGACTATTTTGCCCCTATGCTCGAAAAAATGCCGAAATTAAAATTCTTCACTTCTCAAACTCAAATTATGTTCTAAATAGTCAATCTTCATCAAAAACTTCTTCCAACATTTAAATTTTAACCTCAGGTGGCAAAATGACCATTTTACCCCTAGGTCACGAAAATTCCAATTTGACTCCAAATTGGTCCTCGAACTCTGAATCACCATTTTAAATCATTCTAAGGTTTTAAAATTCTCAATTTCATCTTAAAATCTCTATTTGGACTAGTTCTAGGCTTAATTCAACTTAATTGCACCATTTGGTACATTGTCGTCCTTTAACGATTTTCGAGGTACCCAAGTAAACAAACATGCATTCTTATGTAGGAATGGCATATTAAACATATTGTCGAGCTGGGTTTGACAATGTATGTATATTTCAATGATTATGCCACTATAAGATGGTAATATTTATCACTATTTTGATTCAAAGTTATGAAATGTGACTTAGCAATATTTGATGGGATAATGAGCAGGATAACAAATAGGCTTGCTTGGGCTTAGTGGACTACGTCCATTGGGCCCTTACGCCGGTCATGGCCCGAAATTTGGCCAAAATTCACACTTCGAAAATTTAGCATATAATCTATGCTTCTTCAACGTCTAGAGCACGATTCTTAAATACTGTGCATTCTTCTCTGAGCTCTTAGAATACACCAAGATGTCATCTATGAATATGACCACAAATTTATCCAAATATGCTCAGAACACTCTATTCATCAAATTCATAAACACTACAGGGGTATTAGAGAGTCCAAATGACATCACTAGAAACTCATAATGCCCATAGCGTGTGTGGAATATTATCTTGGGTATATCACTTTGTTGAATTCTCAATTGGTGATATCCAAAGCGTAGACTAATCTTTGCTAAGCACATTGCATCCTATAACTGGTCAAACAAATCATCGATCCCTGGGAGTGGATACTTGTCACGACCCAAATTTTGGGCATGACTGGCTCATGGACCCAATGGACGTAGTCCACTAAGCCCAAGCAAGCCTATTAATCTGACATATTCATCATTCCATCATAAACTACTAAGTCATATATCATAACTTAGAATCAAAATAATATTAAGCATTGCCACTTCATACTGGCATACCAAACAAGTGTATATACACTGTCTACAACATGTATCTTAATAATTCACATTAGGTTCGTCTATTCATAACAAAAGAAGACTCGATGTCCAGCGAAAAAACTTGATGAATGTACAGCTACTAAATGCCGAGACACCTACCAATAGTCGAGTCTACAAAGGTACCTCGACCTAGTTACCAGCTGCCTCGTAATCTGAAAACATGAAGTTGAAAGCGATGAGCATAAACTCAGTGAGTGAACAAGAAAGGGAACAAGCATACCATAAAGAATGTTTAACAAATCATGATGCATTCATTTTCTCAAAACAATGCAATTGTTTTGGCTCTTTTAAACCCCTAATGTAAACCCCACATGAGTAAATTACTTTACAAAGATCCATGCTCAACTATGGTACCAAAGAAATGGGAAATATGGCAAAAACCCATAAGTTAGCCAAATGGACAGAAAGTTTCTCGCTGCAGCGAACTTCATTCTCGCTGCAGCGAGAACCAGGTGTAAAACTCGACCCTATAAACACATGTCATGACATACATGCACTAAGTAGCATGTTATTATGCTAGGAAAGCACCTAAGAATAGACGAAACTCGGTATCGTACCTAACGGTACACTTGAGTTGATTTAACCTCGAACTAGTTCAAATAGGAATTGTAGGGTGAAATTTAATATTTTATAGTCCAGGAATGACTAAAAATGATTGTTCAGAGTTCGAGGGTTCATTAGGGGTAAAATTGAAAATTTTGATGTTTAGGGGCAAAAATCGTCATTTTGCCACCTAAGATAATAATTTGATCATGGAGTGAAATTTTTGATCAAGATTAACTTTTTGGAGTATAATTTAATGATAGGAAGTGAAAATTTTCAATTTCGGCAATTTTCAAAACATAGGGGTAAAACGGTAATTTTATCATCCCTGGGTAAAAACCGTAATTTTTACCACCCAAAACTTGTCAAAATCATAGGATTTATTTATTTTTGGTATGAACAACTATGGTATGTTAAGTGGTGAAAAAATTAAAGTTTAAAAGATGAAATTTTAAAAATGGGCCAATGGGAAAGTGACACATGGCACTTTTTTTAATGATTTAATATTATTTTAATGAAAAGTCAGCCCATTTAAACCCCATTTTAAGTGATGGCCGGCCATAAGGATGAACAAGAGAGAAAATAGAGAGGAAAGGAAGAAAAAAAGAAAAACCAAAGAGAAACAAGAAAATTCAAAGGGGAATTCGCGTTTTTCGCCCCGTTTACGCGTCTAACGGTAAGATTTTTCGACTTTAGCTTGATTTCTACCTTTCCTATGCCTTTGTTTCCATTTAGCATGCTTGAGGAGAGAGATCTAAAAGTGACATCAAGGGCTGGCCGAATTTCAAGGGGGGAGAAATTGAAATTTTTAGGTTTTGATTATTAGTTAAATTGATAGTTTTAGTTAGTTAAATGTGTTTAGAAATTAAATTGGGCAAGAAAGCATTAAATTTTCACAATACCCACCCTTGGCCGAATCTGCAATGAGGTACAATAATGATGATCTGATTTTTATTCTAAGAGAAATGAAGAGAAAATGATGAAAAATGGGTAAATGTGATAGAAAAACAAAGTAGAAAATTTACCGAGTTAATGTCCCATTTTTGGTCAAATTTTTCAAGGAGGAAAGTGAACTGATTTTGGTGATTTTAGAAGGTTATTGGCTGATATTTAATGGTTAGAAATGTTGGAGAGAGAATGGGACGATTTAGAGCTAAAATGGAGCGCGTTAGCAATTTATTAGGTAAAGTGCCAAAAGTAGGTTAATACCGCGTTTAAGTCATTTAGGCTATTGCATTTCATACCATGCATTAGTATAGGATTTAAGTCAATTATATAGTGATTTAGCATCAATGTGGTGAATTGGGTAAATTTTGCAATATGTCTAGGAGGAGAGCCTTCCGGTAAAGGCAAGGAAGTCGTCCCCGACCAACAGTGATCGAGGCACCTAGGAAGCATTTTATCTGTACAAACGGTGAGTAAACTTATTATTATTGTAAATTATCTAGAGTTTATTTTTAAATGCTCTTTATGTATTTTATGAAATGAAAACGAGATTAAAACGGGATTTTTGATGTTTTAGAAATAAATGTGACAAATAAAAATATATTGTGTTGATTATGAAATTGAGTAATTGGAGGCTACAAATTGACTTGAAAAATATATATTTTCCTAGGAATGGCTTATGAGAAATGAGTATATGTGGCTATATTTTGTGA
>NC_030854.1:13352892-13371957 GCF_000208745.1 Theobroma cacao | reverse complement strand
AAACCAATCCAAGATCATTCTCTCTCCATACCCATTTTGCCTACCACTTATTCACTATGAAATCATGTTTCTCAAACATAGAAATAAGAAAATAAAGCATGGGTATTGTAAATCTCAAGTAAAAATAAAGAATTTTCACTTTACCTTGCTTAATTCCTTGGAATCCCACACTTTTTCTTCAATTTTCCCACCTAGGGTTTGTGTTCTTTCCTTTCCTCTTCACTTCATGCTTTGGCCAACCATATGGGTGAGACTAAGAGAGTTTTAAATAGATTTTACAAGGAAATTCTAGAATGATCCAAGCTTGACACATGGCATGTTTCTAGTGGTCCATGTGTAATACTTATCCATTAAGCAATTTCTCTCCACCACATAAAATGTTTCAATTATCCACAATGTAAAATGTTAATGGCTGAAATCCATGGCATGACAAGTGTCAGGTGGTGTAAAATTCAAAAAATTCCCATTTTGTCTTCGGGTGACAAAATTACCATTTTGCCCCTAAAACATGAAAATCATCAAAATTTTTATTTCCTTGTCATTTCACCCATAATTTCATCATTCATTTATGCTTTAGGCCTACTTAAGCCATAATATTATTTAAAACTTACTTTTATGGGCTTATTATGAAAATGACAAAATTACCCCTGATTAGGGATATCGTGTATATTTCTATCTACGAGTCTATAAAGGTCAAGGTCTCACAATACTTATTCTTTATTGTCAGCTTATTAAGCTGCCAATAGTCAATGCATAACCAAAGGCTACCATCCATTTCTTAACAAATAGCACCAAAACTCCCTAAGGTGAAACACTTAGGCATATAAAGCCCTTCTTCAACAAATCCTCTAATTGCTTGTTAAACCCTCTTAATTCAGCTGGTGGCATTCGATAAGGAGTTATAGAAATTAGCTTCATATCTGAAATCAAATCAATACAAATTCAATCTCTCTCTCGAGAGGCAATTCAAGCAATTCCTTTAGAAATACATCCGAATACTCACTTACTATCGGTACATAGGTGGCGTTTGGTATTTTACAATACAATGTGATTACAGGTAATATAGTTGCAGGGAAGATAACATTGCAGTGTTTGGTATATAAGCAAAGTAATGATTAAAATGCACAAAAGATAACATTGCAGCGTTTGGTTTACAAATACTTTGTTAGGAATACAATGTGAATTTCTAAAATTACCCTTATATATTAAAATGCAAGTTTAATATACTTGTATTTTTTATTATTAATTTTTATATAATACCATCTCTTAAATATATTTTTTAATGTCATATTTTTTATATTTTATTTTTATTTCTTAATATAATTTTTTATATTATATATTTTTTTTTAATTTCTTTTTCTTTTAAAAGATAATATAAATTTTATTGACAATCACCATGACTATTGAGAATAATGAAAAGACATATTTCAAAATCTATATATAAAAATAAAATTATAACATTGCAAAATATTTTTAACAAAGTAACAAAGTTGAAGGGCAAAAATGTCTTTAATAACATTACAGAGTGCAATGCAATTTGATTGCTTTGGTTTTATACTGCAATTACATTACATCCATGGGATGTAATGTGATTACATTGCAATCTTACATTGAAGTGGTTTGTTGCAAAACAAACACTACAATGTAATTTAATTAGGCACATTACAGGGAATGTGTTCTCACTTCCCTCATACCAAAGGCTACCATAATCGACACTCCCATCATCCATTGAAGTATCTCTCATCATCGCCAGATGTCCTTGGCCTTCTTTTCCTAACATTTGTCTAACGGCTATATCTAACACAATTTCTACCGAGATTGGACTTTAATGTCCGTATATCACAAATGAGGATTCCTTTGGAAATTTAAACTTCACTAACTCATGATAGCAAGCTACCTTAGCAAAGCAAAATGCTAACCAGTCCATGCCCAAGATTACATCAAAATCCAAAGTTAATAGCAACACCAAATCTGTTAATGTATCCCTATTCTTAATACGGATCACACATGACTTATGTAAATACTTTATTACAACTATCTTCTCTAAGGGAGTAGTAACAATCAAGGATTCATCCATACTGTTACAAAACTTATCCAACTTCGGCACAAAGTGTGGTGACACAAAAGAATATGTTTATCTGAGATCAAACAAGACTAATGCTTCGAAACCACAAATAGGAAGTGTACTTGTGACCATTGCATTGGAAATTTGAGCATTTTGTGATGTTAGAGAGGACATTCACGCTTGATCTCCTCATCATTACCTAATTATGCCAGTCTACCTCGAGATTACTAGGCTATGCCCTTGCCTTTGTCATATTTAACATTCCTCCTAGTTAGTGTCATTCTAAGTAGAGTATTTGACACTTGTGTCCCGTATCCATGATCAACCTTCACTGACTACCTTTAAATTGGGCAATTTCTCATCAAATGCCTAGATTGGCCACATCTAAAACATAAACCAGTTGCTTTGTGGCTCAATCCACCATGTGCCTTCCCATAGTAATTACATAAAACACCCCTCTACCTAGGGCCCAAATTAGATGATTTTCTAGACCGCTCTAGTTTAGAAGGTAGGCTACTAAACGAATCGCTATTCCTTAATGGCTTAGGAGCAGGAGTGGTTCCCTTGTAACTCTAATAGCATATCAATGTCGGACTCTTAGTTACGCTAGAATCTCTATGGCCTTGTTAGCCCTGTGTTCGAGCTCTTCGACCCCTTCCCCTTTCTAATCAGGATTCCATTTTCCTAGTTTCAATAATTCTAGCGACATCCACCACTGTTGTATAAGAGGCAAACCTCTGGATGGCAAAACCTTTGACAAGTGGCTCAATTAATCCCCTAATAAATCTCTTGATCCTCTTTTTCTCAATTAGGACCAAGACAAGAGCATATCTGGATAATTGGGTGAAACGGGCATCATACTCTATCACCATCATGTATGAGGTTTGTACCAATGTTTCAAACTCTTGTGCATTACTGTCTCTCATGCTCTCAAACAAACAACAATCTAGAAAAGCTTGGACAAATTCCTCCCATGTCATTAGGGTAGACCTTAATTGCTTTTCTTGAGTGATGCAAACCATATTTTAGCCATATCTTTGAGTCTAAATCCCACCAATTCAACTAACTTGTGTGTAGAGCATCCTAAAGCTAAACATATACATTTTATATCCTCCAAAAATCTTTATGGATCTTCCTCTGCAATTGAACATTAAATAACGAGGGCTTTAACTTCATAAAATCTGCCAAAGTAGCCTTAATAGTCTTTCTTTGATGATCACACTAAGGCACATAGTTCAGATCTTGCAAACTAGAATTGACCGATTCCTTGAATTGTGCCTCGCTTCTATTGCAGAACTCAACAAACTCATAAGCCAAACTTTGTAACCCTAACGCCAGATCTTCTAAGGTGACACCTCTTTCTTTAGGGTAGTCATCCCTAGCTCCCACATTCTCATCACTAGTGTACATGAAATTAGGTTTCGCATTTTGACCATGTTTTGCTACTTTACTTCTACCACGGCTTCTTGACGTGGACATTCATGGTGGTTACATAGGCTCATTGAAGGCATCTTACTCTCTCATAGCCCTTGAGGTAGCTCTTGTCTTAGCCGGCATCTTGTACTAAGATAAAGCAATACAATGTTAAAAATTCAAAATTCTATAGCACAAAGGGATAGCTAACTAAGGACTTGGGATTTCATGCAGCCTCCTGTTCATCATGCATGCTGCAATCACAAACCATGAACAAGACTCTACACTAATCTTGGCGCTCCGCTGATAGACTTAAGATAACCCAGGACACTCTAAACCTAGGTGCTCTGATACTAACTTTGTCACGACCCAACTCGAGGGTTTGTGATCAACGCACGAGCCTGACAAACAAAGGCCGCGAGACTTGAGTAAGCTTTAGAATTTCATATCACATAATATATAACCAAAGGTCCTCAAATATTCATAGTCATAAAATATTTAAAATTTAATTAAATTTAATTTGCCCCTTGGCTCATGATTCATACATAACATTCATAAGGCCATATATTGGCCATCAAAGCGGGTTTGTACTTAACAACCCTTAGTACAAGTTCAATGGCATAGTGTGCCTACATACATAACTAAATCAACATGGAGCAAAAGCTCACAACAAACACAACCGAGTGGATGTGTCAAATGGAAACCTACTAAATGCGAAAATTGATTTGTCATTGTACGTCCTTTGCCACGTAGGCTTCTAACCTATTTATCTGCACATGGTACAAATAAATGGGTGAGTAATCTAATTCTCAATGAGGGATGTAGATAAATCAAATCATATATATAAACCAATAATTATTTAAATGCACTACCAATGCAACTAAACATTCTAACAAACATTTCCAATGTTAGGGGAAATCATCATCCCTAAGGAGTCTCCATAGATATCATACATATCACTGGGCTTGTCTTCACAGCCATTCAAAGTTATCCTCCACGGCACACTCTAGTCCTCAAGGTATCATATCAGATTCAGATCAAATTTTTCTATGCCTATCCAAGGCTATCTCATGTCGTATACAAATCTAATAGCAACCATAGAATGGTCATTCCCTAGACATCATCAAATCACACATGGTGGCCAACTAACAAAGTCAAATCATACTCAAGGTAAAGTCGCTGATAGAGAAACAAATCACCTGCATGCCGAAGCAATGAGCAAAAAATCAAAATCATCATCCGGAGTAATCGACTAATGGACGACATCACCTAGAATAATCCTAGACAAGTGGCATCAAAACACTACAAGCGGGACTAATACCATTCCTGCAGGCACAGAACAAAGTCACAAGGAGAAAGGACCTATGGACCCATCTTTCTTCTTTACGAATAGTATCAGTGCACCCCATGGTGACACACTAGGATGAATGAACCCCTTGTCTAACAAGTTCTCTAGCTGATCCTTGAGCTTTCTAAGCATTGTTGGTGCCATCTAGTACAGTGTTATAGAAATCGGACTCGTACCCTGTACCAAGTCCATGCAAAACTCTATTTCTCTCTTTAGGGGTAATCTGGATAACTCCTTTGGGAACTCATTTGTGAACTCCTAAATGATGGGTATGAAGGCCATCTCACCCACCACCATCTAGGTGTCCTTAATCAATGCCAAAAATCCCTAACATCCGTGTCTTATTAGTCTCCTAGCCTCTAAGGCAGAAATCATACTACCCCTCACCATATTACAATTCCCAACGATACTAAATGGTATCTCTCCTGGATAGTTAAAATGTACAACCTTCTAATGGCAATCAACATTAGCATAATTCGGTGACAACTAGTCTATACCCAATATCGCATCAAATTCTAACATGTCGAGTAAAACCCAATTTGCCAAAGTGTCCTTGCTTCTAACTCAAACCACACGATCTCTATACTCATGTCTTACTACAAACACCTCCATTAAGGGTGTAGTAACTACTAGATCTTGCTCCCTCTTAGAGCGTTTTATACCTATTCTAGATGCAAAGTATGAAGAAACAAAAGAATGCATAGCACCAGGGTCATAGAACACACATGCATCAATAGAACAAATGGGTAAAATACTTGTAATCACAACATTAGATGTATGTGCATCTTGGGGAGTCAAAGCATAAACTTTAGCCTGTCCATGATCACTAGTACTCTGTGTACCCGATCCAGATCTTGAAGTTCTACCTTGAGTTGTTGTACCAGTGCCCTTGCCTTTACCTCTTCCAATGCTTCTAATAAGTTGTGCAACAATAGGCGAGGGTGCTAAAGTTGTAACAATCATTCCTCAGCCACTATCGATGTCCTAGACTAGCAAGAAAACTCACCAAATCCTGAACAAGCCTTCACAAATATCAATTATCAAACTATCATGTCACAAATTTTGTTGATGTTGAGGGTCAATGCATAAATATGCCTCCTGAATTTAATGGATCAAACTATCCTTATTGGAATACTAGAATGTCCATTTATGTTAGGGCTTATGACTATGAGATGTGGGATGTCATTACCGATGGTCTTTTCATTCCTATGATTACTAATTCAGTTAATGGTGAGAAAACTCCCAAAGATAGAAGTAAGTGGACTGAAGCTGAAATGAGGAGAGTACAAATCAACTTTAAGGCCATGCACACTCTCATTTGTGCACTTGATTATAGAGAATATGATAAAGTGTTCATGTGCAAAAGTGCCAAGGAAATTTGGCAAAAATTAGAAGAGTTATATGGAGAAACAAAGATACAAAAGGAATTGGAAGACAACTCTTGTGAGAATCAATGCTCAACAAGCAACAAGGCAAATGTAGACAAGGAATCAAGTGAAGATGAATCTTCAAATAAAATTGAATTATGCCTCATGGCTCTTAAAGAGATAAAGGTAACTTCTTCATCTTGTGAACTTAATTCATATGCTTTTGATGAATTGCATGATGCTTTTGAGGATTTAGCATTTGAGTTTGAGAAAATGAAGATGAAGCACAAGAAAATTATTTCCATACTCGATGTTGAAAATGAATTTTTGATGAAAGCAAAAATTGACTTGGCAAAAGAAAATGAAAATTTGGAAAAGGATTTGGAAGCTTACCAAAAGAAAATTGATATTTTGGAAAAAGGAAATTTTGATGTGAAGAGAAAATTTGAAGATTTATTAAATGAGAAACAGAAGGCTTTCATGAATTCCTCATCTTCAAAAATGACCAAATGCAATCATTGCACATTTTTTAGTTATTATTCATACACTTGCCCAATTAAAAAATGTTTACCTTATAAATTTAGATAAGTGTGGGTTCCAAAAGGAACTTTATGCAATGAGACTAACTTTCAAGAATCAAAAGCAATTTGGATACCAAAAATCAAATGAAAAATGTCTCTTGTAGGTGTGCTAGAGCAATGTAGAACAATTCTTGAAGAATGAATGCTCTCTAGCCACAAATAAAGGAAAATAGGTGATCTCTATGCTAAAAGCCTTTTGTTTATTTAAATGAGATTTTATATTGCTTATTTATTGAATGCTTCATTGATTTAGCTTAGTTTCTAAAATTGTTTGTCTTTCCTAATTGAAAACTTTGGTTGCCTATTCTTGCTTGAATATAAGTACATAATTCCTTAAGCTTTATTCGTAAATCATGGCTATGCAACTTGATTTGATATGATACATACTATAAGTTGCAAGAAATTAAGAATCTAATGATTGAGTATGTGGCATCCCCCTCGGGGCCCACTCCAAGGTATTGTGTGGTCTGGGTTTATTCTGTGTGCCCCGCTGCAACTGAAATGGTTAAAAGCATTCCCTTTGGGGGGAGCAAAAGGTCTTGGGTTTGATCCGCGAGATCCGAAAGGTTCATGGGCCAGAACTACTGCAGCGAGGCCTAGAGAATAGACCTAGACCATACAATGCCTGGATGGTGGGCCCCAAGGGGATGCCACAGAGTATGTACTTATATTTGATCTTGAATATATTATCATTCTTATTTTGAGAAAATTGTTTTATTAAGATTGATTGATTATGGAAAATTGTTTCTATAAAATTTCCCCATGATTTATGAAATTGTTTCCACACTACTTCTTTGAGGAAAAATGATTTTTACGTATAATTTTGAAACATAAAAAGTTGGATAATGTGATAGAAATATGAGCATACTTGATGACTTACACTCACACTTATTCAAGTAGCTTAAGACAAGGAAAATTGAGTTAAAAAAATTGTTCTTGATTTCCTTGTGTTTAATATAAGTTGACCATTTGAACAATCTTGATCTACATTCTAGAACTTGCTTGAATAGTTCAAGATGGTTAATAATGAGCTTGAAAGTTTTGACTACTTTGATTGGTACTTTTAAAGCAAAATGAGCTTATATGAGAAAAATGTTGTCATTCTTTCAGTTTAGAATGATTTATGAATTGAACAAGTTTGTTTCACAGTGAAAATACTTATGACTTGTTCTTATTGGATGTGCATGCTTGCTTGTTAACTTGAATGGTCATAAAGGCATTTTTGGTACATGATTGTGAGATATTTGCAAATGACCCTTGACATGCATTACATGATTCATTATGCCCATTACTATTTCATAAACCATTTAGAGCTTAATGAAACAAAATTGAGTGATATTGAGCTCATGATTTTTCACAAAGCAAGTCTAATTTTGAATGTTTCAAGTTAAAAACTTTGCAAAGAAAGATTAAATCTTTATCAATTGATTTTCTTGTGAAAGCTTTTTATTCTCTTTGATTGAAATTGATTCATTGTTTTTGATGATATAGCATGGTTGAGCAAAATTGATTTGATACATCAATTGCATAAATCCCATTTTGCTTGGTTTTTCTCTCATGATTGGTGCAATTGATTGAAAGGGATTTCTTAAGCATGATTTTGAGTGTGATAATTTGGCATTGATGGCATTTTTCAAGCAATGGAACAAATCTTCTTGTAATGCTTCAGGCTACAATGATTTCAATGATAATAAACTTGAACAAGTGTGCCTTATGTTGAAAATGCCATTATATCTTGTTCTTGTTGCAAATGAATGCTTGAATAGCCTCAAGGGCATTTTTGTCCATATGCTGAAACATTGTTAAGAATGTTAAATTTGATGCTTATTATGCTTAAACATTGTTTAAATGCTTGTTGTACATGTTATAAGTCATAGTCACACATCATGATGTAAATTAAATATGTTTGAGCATATTAGAGACATGATTCTTCAAATGAGCATTTCAACTTTTTAGCACTTGTGAACAATGAGAAAAAAAAAAAGAGGCCAAAATTTGAGTTCACATATTTTTTTTGAAGAATCTTTGATCATACATGTCTAAAATGATGTTCTAAACATGGTTGAAATGAAATTCTAAATTGTTCTCACACAAATCCATGTTTTGAGATCATTATACCTTGGAACATTGCATGTTTTGCACCTTTTTCTAGCTTTTCAATATGCAGGAATCAAGCATGATTAACTCTTTAGCATAGCTGGTCGACTATTGTAGAAGAAAATGCAAACAATGCTGCTGGAATGATAAGAAAATGGACCCAAGGGATATGTAGTCGACTCTTGAGTGCTTTAAAGCCAAAATGGATAGGTTTTGAGTTCCAAAATGTCTTTTTACTTTACTTCTTATCCATTACAATATTTTCTTCTTTGAATTTCCTTTTCAAAGATGATTCTTGACTTTTAAAAACATGCATTATGAATACTCTCATGATCATTTGATGCAAGTACAAGTTCTTGAAATTGTAAAACTTGCTAACAAGTGGGAAATCCTTTTTGATGACATAAATCTAGCTATTCCCAAGCATGACACTCATATTGATTCCATAAATTCTCATGTATTTACAATGACAAAATAGAAATATGAGAAATTATTCATCAATGCTTGAATTTGTTAATTCGATTTGATTTTCATGTGCATATATAGAAAATATCTTCTCATGAAAATTGAAATGTTCAAATGCTAATCTAGGAACAATTCTTTAAATATATTTTACATTTGTGCTTAAATGATTATTTCAAAATTGATTTCTTGATTATGCATACTTATTCGATTAAGATGAACTCATTGAACTTAATGAAAATATTCTTGGTTCATCTACTATATTGGTCAAGACACATGCTTATATGATTTTTCTTTATGCTTGACCTTAAGGTTTGAAGTTTAAAACTTGACTTGAGCTATGCATTTGAACATGAATGTAATTGTCAAGTTTGATCATGGCATATTATGGCATTCCCACCGGGAGACCCACTCGAAGGTATTGTTTCGTCTGGGTCTAGTTCACGAGCCATACAGCGCTTCTGTAGAGCTCACCAGGCCTCAAACCCCAGACCTTTGGTTTCCCTCGAAGGGAACGCCTTTCACCATTCTAGCTCTCATGAACTCGACCCAAACGGAATAATACCTTCTAGTGGGTCCCCCGATGGGAATGCCACACATATATTGTGAGTTGACATAGTTGAAATTTATTTTGAATATGCATTTAAATGTTAACTATGTCTTCATTGAGCCTTAACGTTTACATGATCTAAAGATTTTGTGTGCATCCAACTTTAGCTTATAGGTCACCATAAACAACTTGACATGTCAAATAAAATATGGCCTATAGCTTTAGTTAGCAATGAATGCCTAATGTGCTTTGATTAAATATCTCTTTCTTGAATCTTGATAATTGGTATTCATTGATGATTGAATGTTCACTTTGAATATATTCATGAGTTGAGTGCTTTACTTTCAATATTCTATAACTATTGATATCACTCATGAATCATGAATTATTGAGATATTGCATGTACCTTGAACTTCAATGGTTGCATATTTTTTCATTGGGTATATGTCTAAATTGAACTCATGCTTGCACTTTGATGAACAAAATTGGAATCATGATTAAGGAAGATAGCCATGTTATTTCTTGTAATCATGTTTGTGCTTATTTGATTATAACTCTCACACATGATTGCAATAAATGAAAGTTCTCCTTGAATTGACAATTTCATATATAATTTGGAGAATAAATCTTGCAATGCTTCCTTCAAAAAGACTTGGATGAATGACCGCTTGAAATTAATTTGGAAGAATACTTGCTAAAAATGCTTAATGATGATATTTTTTTTCTCCTTGAGTTGCTATCTTTTAGGTAATTTCTTGAAAATGCTTGATTAATACTGCTTGGTTGATTGATATTGAGAATAAATAATGAATGCTTGATGATGATTGATAATACTTGATGATAATTGAGAATAATGCTTGAAGACTAATGATGCCTTAGACATGCCTAGGAACTACTTTGCAAATACTTCTTGAAATATGAGGATTGATGCATATGTTGAACATCTATACAAATACTCATACTCTTTTAGTTCCATGAATACTTGAGTATTAGGGAAATAAATTGAATATCCATATGAATGCTCATATATTCTAGGCTCATGATTTCTCTCCTAATATTTGATCTATTGAGGATCTCTAACAATTTGTGTTGAGCTTATGATTTCTTAAGGGAGAGTCAATAATTGTCATTGATATCATAACGAATTAAGATCTTCAACAACAAGGTTTGGTGAGAATTCAATATTTGGTGTTCTTCACTATTGGTAACATCTTTCTAAACACCAAAATAAATATTGTGCCTTATATTGCCTCTTAATTAAACTTGAATGTTGAAATGCATAATTGGTATCAAGCCTTAAGTTTTCTCAAATAGTGTCTAGCTTTAAAATTAGCATCAAGCTTTATAATTGTCTTTCATCTCTTGAGCTTAAGTGTTTAATGCTCACTCTTCTTAACCTTTTTGATATAACAAAAAGGGGGAGAAGGTTTATGAGCAAATTTAATTTTATGCATATGTTGAGGGGGAGATTTTAAAATCATTTCAAATGAAAATTATTCTTATAGTTTTGTCATATCAAAAAGGGGGAGATTGTTAGCTTTAAAATTATTATAGTTTTGATTATGACAAAATGATCAAATTTGCTTGAACATTATTTGAGTAATCTTTGACAATTTCTTGAAATGATTTAACTCCCATACATTTGTTCTTACATAGACACAAGCTTGACTCTTGAAGTTATTGAACTATATCTATAAGCTTGTATGACTTAAGTATATGAGTGCTTATGATTCCTATATTAAAGTCTGATTTTAAAGGAAAATCTAGATGCACTCATTAAGGGGAACTTTTGAATATCTTTTTTAATGATGGCAAAAATAAAGAGAGAAGGAAAACTAAGTTAAATTGAGTGTAATAGGCTTTC
This sequence comes from Theobroma cacao, assembly GCF_000208745.1. Classification (NCBI taxonomy): domain Eukaryota; kingdom Viridiplantae; phylum Streptophyta; class Magnoliopsida; order Malvales; family Malvaceae; genus Theobroma; species Theobroma cacao. The sequence continues at coordinate 13,360,210 of NC_030854.1, read as the reverse complement.
ATGTTTAATTTATGTGTGTGATGCTTAGTTATGATTTTATTGAATATTATGTGCTATTTATTATGGATATTCAATATATCTTGCTTAGCTACTGTGGACATTGTATATCTTGTTTAGCTATTATAGCTATTATGGATATTATAAATAGTTTATTGCAAATCTTTAAAGAAAACTAGATGCATTGACTAAGCAGGAGCAACTCATTATGCATAAAGATTTGAAGCATTTATATTGAACGTAGACATTGCACTATTAATCTAGGAGTGTTTTGTCATCATCAAAAATAAGAGATAGAGAATGTTGACCCTATATGTTTTTGATGATAGCAAAATATTCTCATTCATTGATGACTAATTATATTGTTTAAGTGTGCAAGAGAAAGCTTAAATCATTAATATATTTGGTATTTGTAAGCAAGTTAAGATGCTTGTTCAGTTGCAAGATGGGTTAATTGGTTAAACAAGCAAAGAAGAAAGAGCTACAATTGAGTCACAAAACAGAAGCCTCTTAGTCGGATGATGGTGGGAGTTGGTCAGCTAAAATTCGAATCAGAAGTTGGCGGGCTTAAGAGTATTGAGAAATAGAAAGGACTTAGTCGACCAAGAAATGGGTTAGTCGACTAAAAGCATACTGCCAAAAATCTGAATTTCAAGACAAAAACAACTTAATCGACTAAAAAGGAAGTTAGTTGACTAAGTGCTCACTGCCAGAAACTGGGATCAGAAGATAGAAACAACTTAGTCGACTAAGAGCGCAGTTAGTCAACTAAGATCATTCTGCTAGAAAATTTGAATTGAGCATTAGAAGACAAATAACAGCTAGAAACTACTAGTTTATGTCTCTAACGGCCATAATTGATTTTGCAAGTATTTAAAGCTTCTTCAACAGTAATAAAACAAGCGAGAAAAGCCATCCATAGTGATTTTGAGCTTAGAAGACCAAAAACCTTCTCTTTACACTTGTATTTCACTCCCATCCTTTGAAAAAGTGTTTGAGCTTAACTTTGTACATCTTAGATCAGCTACGTGATCAATTGTACTTCATCTTTTCTCTATTTTCTATTTACTTAGAGTGTGAGAGACACTCTAAGGGGTTGATCAAGCTTGGGTTAGCTTGATTGAGTGTATAGGTTCTAACTTAACCTTGAAAAGTTAATTGTTGGGTTTTGGCTAATCTCGTAAAAAACCATTATTGTAGGTTGTGGTTGAGCCTTTGAAAAGCCACTTTGGGTTTTGGTTGATCCTGGTAAAAACCATTGTTAAAGGTTGTGGCTGATCTTGTGAAAAGCCATTGTAAAAGCTTGGTAGGAGCTTGGGAATTCCACCATTTTAGTGATTTGGTTTGAAAAATCCTTGGTTGAACAATCAAGGTAGTGGATGTAAGTCTTTGACCAAACCACTATAAATCGTTGAGTATTGTCTCCTTTGTTTTACTTTTCATTTTCATTCTTTCTAAAATCGTTTCTTCATCTTGCATCAAATTTCCCATCATTGATCTTCAATTTGCTCCCAAGTCGAAATCAAGTTTAGTAAGAGCTAAAAAGTGCTATTCACCCCCCCTCTAGCACATTTATTTGGGACTAACAACACATGTCTGGGCAGCAGCTTAATTAAAATTTCCTTAACCAAATTGCATATTTTTTTCTTTCAAATATTCACAATATTAAACTATCCATAAACCTTAAAATATAGTATTAGCTTACCATTTTTTTCTTCCTTTCTTTCTTTCTTTTCCTTTCTCTCTTTTTCTCTCTTTCTTCTCCTTTCTTTCTTTCTCCAACCGCCGCTCACCTCTTTCTTTCTAACTCTCCAACTGCCATTTTTTTTTCATCTTTCTCCTTTCTTCCTTTTGGGTTCCAGATACTCCAACTTCTCTAAAAAAAAAACTTCCATTTTTTTCTACTTTTTCAACAGCTCTCTCTCTCTCCCTCACATCACCAGCGGCATCTAAACAAATCTTTCTTCTCTAACCAGTGGCCAATAGTCTCCCTTTTTTACTCCTATAGATCAGCAGCAGTTACCTCTCTAAAATTTCTCTTTCTTTTTCTCTCCGTAAATGGCTTTCTCTCCTCTCTCTAAAAGCTTCCATTTTTCTGCTCTCTCACCCGCTCTCTCTCTCTCTCTCTCCCTTTTTAAAACTTAAACCAAGTCCTCTTTTTCTCACCCAAACTGACAGCTCAAAGCCCCTTCTCTAAATCCCTTTGTCGGCAAAAAAACCAAGCTCTCACTCTTCCTTTTTTTTTTGGTCTCCATACAGTTAGTAGTAAGGAATAAAAAAAAATAAATAAATTTTTATATTGATGTGGCTGCATTTTGGGGGGAAAGCCGACATGACAAGTTCATGTCCCCCCTTTTTTTTTTCTCTCTCTTTCATTCTCCACTTGGCTGGCCCTTAGCTCCCATAACTTAAAAAAAAACCAATATTTGACTCCTTTATTTCCACATGGGCGGCTACTCAATTTATCACCTTTTACCTTTTTTATTTGTTTTTATTTCCTTACTTGTCTTTTTCTCTCATCTTTATCTTATTTTACTTCTTACTTGACTTTTTTTCATTCCCATCCGCCACCTCCCAATTCTTTTTATTTCTTTATTATTTTATTATTTATTTTATTGTTTGTTTATTTTATTCCCTCTAAATATTAAAATTTACATATAAATCCTTAAACTTTGCTCTCTTATAATTTGACCTTTCTGACACGTTTTAAATTCCAATTTTTATCTATCTTTCTTCCTCTACATTTGTACAACCAAAATATCGAAGTTGCACTTCAACGCGGCATCACCATAATATTTAAATATTTACTTACCCATGCTATCTCGATTTAATAAAAACACGCGGGCAAAACTATCGTCGTTTTTCTTTGAAATTCCTTCTTATTTCTTCTCCTCCACTTAGATTTGTCATATAATCCTCTTTCATGACTAATTCTGACAACAAATAAAATATTCATATTTTAATATTATTTTATTCAAAATGTTATTTTATTCTAAAATTCTCCACTTATCTCCTAGAAACCTAAAATGTCTCACTTTGTCCCTTCGTCTTATTGATACGGTTATGTCGACTACTATACGGGGTTACGGGGTGTTACAAAAGTTGTCAATGCACGTCTTTGAGTATTTCCCTTAGATGAATGACTCGAAGGGCACTCTTTGGCAAAATATGAAAACTGTCCATAGGTGTAACATGAAGTGGTAGCTTGCATGCACTGTTCTATATGCTTCCTATTGCAAGTGGAACATAGAGGAAGAGGAGGAAAACTCTGCTTATGTCACAGCCCAAATCTCGGGCCATGACCGGCGCAAAGGGCCAATAGGTACAGCCTATTAGCCCAAGTAAGCCTTTCTATATGAACCTGTACATTAGTCCATCTATCATCCATATTTCGTTAATATCTATAATTCATAATGTTCAAATGATAAATTCTTTGAAAACAATTCATAAAACCCAAGTATATACTTATAATGGCCTCATTAATCAAAATATACATAGATAGTTTGCCAAATAAATCTTAGCAATTCATATCAAGTGTACATGTACACATACAAAGACCCTTGACTTCCAACAGAGTGACTTTGGGCATGGGTACTATCATTAAGTGTCATGGTAAACCTACCAAAAGATGAATATGAGGATACACCCCGACCTAAGATCCAACTACCTCCAAACTTGAAAACTAAAACATGAAGTTGAAAAGAATGAGTATAAACCTAATGAATGAACATAGGAAGGGAACAAGCAAATGAAACAGAAGGGTTTTTGGAAACACGATGCACTTGTGTTAAAACAATGCAATTTGTATATCATAAGCAAACTCGATTCCATGTTGTCTTTTAACTCATTTTAAAATATTTAAGAATTTCAACTTTCAACATTCAGTGCAATCACATCTCATTTTCCAAGCATCTTTACCTTACAGGACAAGTGCACATGCGTATAAGAATTCATGTATATATATTATGTACATATATATATATATATATGGACATTTTCAATCATACATCAAGGTCATTCCCAAACTAGTCAACATGGCTCAATGCATACAACCACCATCCTCAACTCAGCTCATGTGCACTCCTGTATCGCACATAGCTAATATCCTCCATGTTCACTCCCACACCGCACATGGCAAATATCATGTGCACTCCCACACCGCACATGGCATATATCATCATGTGCACTCCCACACCACACATGGCATATATCATTAGCATGTGCACTCCCACACTGCACACCACCATCATCGTCATGTGCACTCCCACACCGCACATGGAAAATATCATGTGCACTCCCACACCGCACATGGCATACATCATCATGTGCACTCCCACACCGCACATGGCATACATACATCATGTGCACTCCCACACCGCACATGGCATACATCATCATGTGCACTCCCACACCACACAGGGCATATATCATCAGCGTGTGCACTCCCACACTGCACACCATCATCATCGTCATGTGCACTCCCACACTGCACACCACCATCACCGTCATGTGCACTACCACACCGCACACGCACGGTTATAGTTATCATTCAATATTACCTTTCAAGCATAGCACACATAACAACGTAAAACAATAATCTTTGCATAATAATACATTCCACAAAGTTCATTATTTTATTGGTCATACACATGGTTGCACAGTCCAACATTCAAAGAAAATAATATCAATTGCTATGCCATTTGTTTAGAACATCACAAAATTTCCAATGCATCATGCGCCACAATTCAATTGACAATTCAACATAATATTTCAAATATGTGATTCATCACATTTCACATTTAACAACATAGAAATATCACTCGTGAAAGGCTTGTTCCCGTGTAAGATTTTTAAAAGAGTCAACCAAGAATATTTAAATACTTTATTCAAACACATGCACATTTGTTCAAAACGTTTTAAATGCAAGTTCACTCACCCATTTTTTTTGATCAACTCCAAACCTCGACTAGTGCTCCAAGTGGAAATGTGGGGTCTCGTTGGAACCTTGGTGGACTTGTAGTTAATTTTTCTTGGTGAGGATCAAAATGGGAAAAATTCCTTCAAGAGTTTTCAAGCTAGTTGAAGAGTTGCTCTCTCTAAAATTGTTCAGTTAGTGAGAAAAAGTGCAGAGGAAAAACTTTTTGAGGGTTTTTGAGGTGAAAAAGTGAAAGAGCACGAAAAATCATATGAAAAAGTGTACAAAAACATGAAATTTGGAGTTAATATGAGAAAGTTATGGAGGTTTCAAGGATAGCCTCCATGGAAGATGGAAAGTTTGAAATAAGGAGGAGAAATGGGAGGAAGAAAGAGAGAGTGCTAGAAGGTGCTGGAAATTGAGATATTTATACCTAGGATTGACAAAAGTTTTAATTATTTACGAAAAGGCCATTAACAAGTTTACTTTGTCTTCTTTTTCTTTTTTCTTTTTTTTGTGTAATCTTTTTACTCTTTTCACATTGAGAAAAGGTTAACAATAGATTAGAGGTACTCAAGTTTATAAAAACTTAAAAATTTAGACTCGAGATGTAAAATTATCATTTTATCCCTAAGATGAAAATCTCACTCTTCTTTTTTATTTTTTTTTATATAAAAATAATTTATTGAATCCCGAATATAAAATATTTGCTAAGACTCACCAAGAAGAAGATGAAAACTACCCTTGGTCCACATCACCACTATTACGTTACTTTACGCGTATATTAAAATTTAGGGTATCACAACCTAGCACCTCGTTGACCTTGAGGTGAAGTCACTTCATGATCTCTACTAGGTTTATCTTTCTTAGTATCTTTCCCCTGATGGGATCCTTATGACCTTCCATGGTGGCTTTGTTGCCTAAGGAATCTTTACGACCTTGACGGCCTCCAACTTTGGCCCTCTTAGGTTTAGGTTCATTTGATCAACCCTCCCCATCCTTAAGCTCTAATCTCTTAGCACAATTTACTACCTTAGAGTAGCTAGTGAACTCATGCTATGTTACAACCCTATACAAAGGGTGCAATAGTCCATTCTTGAACCTTTGGGTCCACACCTTTTCTGTAACGATCAAGTCGAGAGTGTACCTAGCCAACTCTATGAACTTCGCACTGTACTCCACCACTGACATGCTTGGCATCTACATTAAATTCTCAAACTCGCATGCTCTAGCCTCTTGCAAGCTGTCAGCATGAAACGCTTTAAGAATGCCATGCTGAACTCATTCTAAGTAATCAGAGCAACATCAGTGGCCTTATCATTGAACAACATCTCATACAATTGTTGGGTTACCTTGTCGAGTCTGAAGACGGCAAACTCCACTGATCCGTGCTATTGTAACTCAAAGCATTACATATCACTTTAATTTCATCTAAGAACTCTTGAGCATTCTCGATAGCGTCAGATCTCGAAAATATGACAATGAAACTTTTGATGCAACCTTAGTAGTCTCAACTTATTAGTGGTCATTATGACTCTGTGCCTCAAAGGGGCCTAAACAGTAGAGTGGCCCTCATCCCATCTTTTTTGCTCTAGTATCTTCTAAGTTAGTAGCTCCATAGTCTAGTTGACTCCCTATAAGCCTGTAGCTAAGTCCTTTAAAGTAACTACCCTAGCTGTAGACACTACAACCTTGGGAGCCTATCCCTTAACTACCACTTCAAGACCCTATCCCTCTATCTGTGCACTATTAGGGATATCTGTCCTCCCTGAATTGACGGCCCTACCGTGTCTGCCATGGCTTTTAGTACTAGGCATATGTGGTCTATCTATAGTTTCCATGGGAACCTCATGCTCTATCGTGCCTTTAGCATTAACCCATGTCCTAGGTGGCATATCTCACCTAGACAAGAGCAATGTATACTATTAAACTCAACACTATAGGCTTATGACTCTACTAGACATATCTCTAAAGCATAAAGGGGTTAAATAGACAAGGAATTATATGCAGGTCTCTTGTTCTTGGTTTGTGCCTAGGTACACAAAACAAAAACAAGATTCTTACATACAACTCCAAATATTTCGTAAAAAACCAAGGAAATCCTAGAACTTTATAAACCTAAAGTTTTGATACCAACTTTGTCACATCTCTTTTCCTAGAAGGATCGTGACCGATGCATAGACCTAAACGAGCATAACCTGATAGGCCTAAGCAAGCCTCTTATCTTAAACATATTTAAACATTCATCATTACACACAAAGCATCACAAAACATCTATTATCATACATTTCCATTATGCATACATTTCATAAAACTCATTACACAATTAAGGAACTTCTTAACTTAATTATATAAACCCAAAAATTTCATATATATATATATATATATATATATATATATATATAT
>NC_030854.1:13340490-13352786 GCF_000208745.1 Theobroma cacao | reverse complement strand
AACTAACTAACTAACTAACTTAAACGTAAACTTAACTTAACTTAACTTAATTAACTAAACTAAACTAACTAATATATATATATATATATATATATATATATATATATATTAACAAGTGCCACAACCATAGTGCACAATAACATAAACATTAAACATTAACAGCACCCTTCGATGTCCATATAGGCTCTCGTGCTATCATTATAAATCTTGTACAAAACATCATTCATGGAAGATGCCCAAACATTGGCAATAATAACATAAACATGTTCATAGTTTGTAAACATTAAAAACAAGTAAAAATTGACTTGTCAGTGGAACCTGATTGACCCTCTAGGCTTTAAATGGCTACTAGACACCTATCAAAGAATGAAGATTGAACATTTGTACCTACAACATTGGTTACTATTAGAATGCTATCATTGATCTGCAACAAAATAAAAGCGAAAAATAATATATGAGTCACAAAAACTCTGTGATCGAATACTAAAAAGGGACAGGCCAGGGGATAAGAATATTTCGTAAACATGCACTTATAATCTCATGTTATTCATAAACAATCTAATCATAATGTTCAGGAAACATGTTATTTGGACACATTTGAATAGGATTTGCTTGAAAACATGTAGATATAAACCTTTAGAAGTCTTTCACCTTTGAAACTCTCATTAAAATCACTCAAACAACCTATTCTGCATTGAATCTATCGATACATTCTTGAATTTATCGATATTTTCAAGCATCTGTTGATACATTAGTAAAATGTATTGATATATTTCACACAAAAAGCTTCCTGAAGTGTTCTGTTTAGAATGTATCGATACATATGCCATATGTATCGCTACTTTCAGCCCAAAACCAAAATTTCTGAACAAAACCCGTCATTTTACCATTCTTTAAGTTTGCTTACCTCTTGGGACTTTCTTTAAGGCCCAATCCTTTTCACCAAGCTCATTTTCATGCCATCATGCAATACAAATCATGAACAATACTCAACAACATAAGTATGCAACATACCATAAACATAATAATTTTGATCATTCCATTAACATTAATCTCATACTTTGTGATGTTACATCCCCCATCACCTTGAGCCAGCAACATACATCTCTATTGCCCTGGGAGTTTATGATGCATCATAAGAGTGAAGTCGTCACTTGCACCCCGTGAGAGTGGAATCAATCACACTCACAGAGTTCTCATATTCATAGCATTTAATATGTGGAATGTCCTTCACATACAAGCTTACTAATCTCATATAGTATATGAAAATATACATCATATACATAATCTCATGCATTCATCATGCTTTCTTAATCATTTCAAGTAATATATGGAATGTACATCATATACTTAATTACATGGCATTCATCACACTTTCTCAATCATCTCATGTAGTATATGGTATATACTTCATGTACATAACATAGTATCTTGCTATAGCCTCCAAACAAGAGTGTGGAAAACGGTTGAAAAAAAAAAAGGGGAGTGAACGGCACATTAGAAATTCTTTTGTCTTGCCATTTCTTGTGTGAAGAAAAAATAGTTTTTCATTCATTTCTTTTGTGTGTTCAGCCCCATAATTTTGTGTGGATTATGAGTTTATGAAACTCATCTTTGCTAGCACATTGTCAAGGCATAGCACTTCCAATCCTTAAAGAAGGATTTTCTCATTCATTGGTGTGGATCACCATTAGAGGTTGCATAAGGATTCCTTGGACAGCTTTTGTTTGCAAAAACCGGGCTGAGGTGGTTGAGCTTTTTGAAGGCTGATTTGGTGGTTTAACAAAAGATTCATCAACCTTTGTTATTTAGGTAAAGTGATATGATCACATACTTTTATTTTAATTTAATTTTGTAATCAATTTGACATGAAAGAGATCTTGGGAAGGTGAGGCGTAATTTAATTTTTTAAATTTATTTTCGCTGCGCTTTATTTGTATTTGATGCATGATCAGCCCTCACCCAATAGTGGTATCAGAGCCCCTTTCATGCCATTTGAGTACTTGTTCATGTTCAAATGATGCTTGATTAACAAATAGTTGTTTTGTATTTTGATTTGGTGCGATTTTGTTAAAATCGATTTTTCAAAAATCTGCTTTGCCAATTTCATTTAATTCTGTTCAGCGACATTTGTACCCTCTTTTAATCTTATCTTAACTTATTTGAATCATATATAGACTTAACTAATGTGTGTTTTACATTGTGCTAAGGAAGCACAAGAAAAAGGGACACCATAAGGCACAGTTTTGGAGGATGTCTTGCAAGGCAGCACACACATGGTTTTAGGTGCGGAATTTTGCTTCTATTTGTGCTTAATTGCCAGCAAATAAAATATGTAATTTTTACACATTTATTGTTGGATATGTGGACAGCAAAATCATGAAATGTTCATGATTAAATAGGCTGATTTTATGGAAAAAATTAGAGCAAAAACTGAAAGCAATCCAACTCACTGTTATGACATGAATTTCAATTTTAATTAACAAGAAAGTCTTGGAAATTAATTTTGAAAAATTCCAGGAAAATTATCTTTATTAAAATGTTCAATAAGGATTATTTCTGGAAAATATCATGGTCAAATATGCTGATTTTGAGCAAGAAAATTGGTGCAAATATAAATTTGTCCAGCTCACTGTTTTGGCATCAATTTCAGTTTTAATTGACAAGAAACTCTTGAAAATTAATTCTAAAAAAATTCCAGAAAAATTATATTTATTAAAATGTTCAATAAGGATTATTTCTGGAAATTTTCATGGCCAAACAAGCTGATTTAAGTTATTGATTATTGAAAGTTTGAAAACAGTTCAAAGAATAGTTATAGCTTGGAAATCGGTTTTGAATGGCAAGACAATCTTGCAAAATTAATTATGGAATTTCAGAATATTATCCTCATTTGAAAGGTTCAATGAAAGGATAAAATTTTGAATTTGAATTAATTTTTGAGTGGCTGGACACTTAACTAAATTAAAGGAATGTCCTTTACATGTGAAACGGCACTCATGACAAAGGTTGTGCATGGTGCCACCACACATGGATGCTGCACCTCCCATTGCCATGGATGCAACCGCTTTATGGAAAGAGGTTGTTTGCTGGAGAAATTGGACACTCAATGATCAGGAAGGATTCTTTTCTTAGCTGATCATTGACTTCTAAATGTTTGGGATACATGCCTAAAATCAAGGAGTTTGAATCCTTGATGGAATCAATCAATTTTGAATTAATTGATAGTAAATCTCCAAAATATTAAATCTTCCTCATTTGATGAGGACTCCCTAAATTAGGGAATTATGATTTAAATTTATCCACATCTAATTAGATTAGATAATTTGAATTAAAATTGAAAGTCAACTTGAGTTGATGACATCCTAATCTAATTAGGATAGATTTTAATTAAGATAAATTTACTAAGAAATTAGGACTTCTAATAATGATTAAAACTCTACAATTAGTGAATGGATAATACAAGATGTTTGAGCTATTGGTGGGTCTTACTCAACTAGTTTCATAAAATCCGGATGCTTGGAAACTTGATTATTATGGAAACTAGAGGCAAAGGCTAGGCGAAACATATATGATATGTTTAGGCAATGTGTTGTCACCTAGCTGATCTAAGAGTTGTATAGAGATACAATTGGTAAGCTCAATTACCTACCTAATCTATCTATCATGGTTTGTTGAGCACACTCAAGGCCATGACTATTTGGATGGGATCCTAGCCCACTAAGAGAATCCTAGTAGAGATCTCTCGAGGTGATATGGAGGGTTATCATCTTGTAGAAAATAGTGGGAGAACTATTTAAAATTTTAAAACCTTATTTTACATAGTTTATGCATGATGTTTACTTAATGCTTTATTTTATCTATTTAGGCATAATTTATATACATGGCTAATAATCTATCATTGCGGAGCATCTTGGATGCAAATAAACTCACTGGCCTAAACTTCCTCAATTGGTTTCGGAACCTCAAGATCGTCTTGAAACAGGAGAAGAAATCTTATGTCCTTGACACTTTTATTCCACTAGTCCCTGTTGCTAATGCTAGTGTTGAGGATAAGGAAGCATATCAACATCATAAAGATGACGATGATCCGACAGCATGAGTGATGCTAGCCGGTATGACTCCTAAGCTCCAAAAGCAACATGAGCATATAGATGTCCAAACCATGATTCTTCACCTTAAAGAATTGTTCGATAAGGAATGGCACACTAAGAGATATGAGATCTCTAAAGAACTATTCCGATGCAAGATGGCAGAAGGCAGCTCTGTTAGACCCCATGTGCTGAAGATGATTGGACTCATTGAGAGACTTAGACAATTGGGATTAGCAATGGATCATGAGCTAAGTATAGACTTAGTTCTACAATCTCTTCCTGACAGCTTTAGTTAGTTCGTGTTGAACTTCCATATGAATTGATTGGAAGCCACTCTTCCCGAACTTCTAAATATGCTTGACATAGCAGAGAGGTCCATCAGGAAAGATAAGGTATCATTACGTCTTGTTTCTTCTTCCAAGGCTCATACGAAGCAACAAAAAAAGAAAGCCCAAAAAGGGAATAAGGTAAATGTAGTACCCCATACCTTGATATGGTGGCTAAAAATGCTAGTTTTATGTTATTTATATTTATTTTATGTTTTTATAGAAGTAGGATCAAAAATAATTTCAATTGGTGAAGAAAGGTGCACAATAGACTGTTGCTCTATTTGCATATGTTTTGGTTTTTCAAGTATATCTCCCACTAGACAAGTCCAAATGACATGATTTTTAGACCATTAGAAAGCTAAAGGCAGGGCTACAACTTTTATGTTTACCGCTTTGCCCAGTTCTGACGGGAAGGTGGTCAAAATCTTTGTTGAAGTGAAAGTACTGCACCAAAAGAACAGAGTTGGACAAAACCTTGAGCGCCGCGACATTGGAAACTTAGTGCCGCGGCCCTGACTGTAATTTCCACCAATAACAAGTTTATGGGACTTTGAAAGCTAGGACTTTTGGGAGGCTATTCAAGGGACCTTTTTAGAGAATTTTAGACTTTTTCTTAGTGTCAAAAGAATAAAAAGATTGTACAAAGGATAAGAGTAAGATAAGCCACCTTGTTAAGGGCATTATTGTAATTGCATGAAAAATTGGATAAGCTTTGTCTATAAATATCATTTTCCAGTAGCTTCTTCTCATTTTTCCAGCAGCTTCCACCAGTTTCTAGCAACTTCTTTTTTCTTCCTCCCCACCCAACGCCATATTTACCTTTACCACCATGAAAATGGAGTTTTTCAATTTCTTTTCCTTGTTTTCTTTTTATTTCCTTTCTTTTCTTACTTCTTTCTTCTCCAAACTTCTTGGGCATTAAACCTAAACCCTAGGAGGAGAAGAAAGAAAAAAAGAGAAAAAGGAAGAAAAGCTTGGTTTTGTAATTCAAGCAAGCTAAGGTAAGGATTTTGTGTTTTTAAGCTTATGGTTGGTTAAATTCTTGGAAAAATTATGTGTGAATCATTTTATGGCAGCTATTGTGACCATGGGTGTGAGGAAATTATGAATTTTGTTGGGTGAAATTCAAGCTAAAACCAAGTGGTAAGCTTAATGCCACAATTTGAAGCTTATGATTGGTCTAGTATGGTGAGAATGATTTCGTGCATATGTAGTGTTATTGTGATGTCATGGGTATGGTTGGAAGGCAATTATATTGATTAGAAGTTTGGTGTGTAGATATGTGTTGTTAGGAAAGGTTTAAAAGGTTATGCATGTTGGTGTGCACGAATGAATATTAATGTTATGCTTGGTGGCAACATGTAAATGAGGATGGTGGTACATGTTGCCTTAGAAAATGTTGATGGAAGTAAATTTATAGTTGCTACCATATGTTAGATAATTGTTGTGGAAATGATGGATAAACTTGATCAATATCCTTAGACAAGATTTATATATGTGCTAAGTCATAAATAAGTTGCCAGTATCCATAATCTAAAGAATTACGCAAGTAAAGATAAAGGCCACTTTGGTAAAGAATGTGTCAAGATATAAGTTAGTTGGATGAGGATTCATGATTGAAGGAAAAAGAGAAGTAGAAATGAGGTACACTAAAGATATTGAATTTGGATTGTTGCTAGGAAGTACAAACGTAAAGATAGTGCACGGTGGTGGCATGTTGGAGGGAATAACTAGTGACCGACAAGTAGAATAGCTAGATACGCCTCCGAACAAATAGCGATGTAATATCCTGCTATCATAAGGTGAGTGAACTTGCATTCCAAAATGTTTTGGGGAAATGTTTACGTGTTTCAATGAATCATTTGGAAATTTCATCAGTTTTTGCTTTAAAATTTCTTAGGAACAAGCCCTTGATAAAATGTTTGATGTTGTGAAAAGTGAAATGTGTAAAAGGATGAATCCATATGTTTTTGCATAATGTTGATATATATATATATATATATATATATATTATATGTCATAAATGGTACCATTGTGTGACAAATGCAACCGTGCATGTGCGGGGTGAGTGTGCACTTGCCGCTGATGACGGTGGTGAGGGAGATGGATGGTGATACTGTCCGGCTATGTGCATGATGTGGTGGGATGCACATGAGCTGGGTGAGATGCAATGTCCGTCTATGTGCACGATGTGGTGGGATGCACATGAGCTGGGTGAGATGGAATGTCTGGCTATGTGCACGATGTGGTGGGATGCACATGAGCTTGGTGAGATGCACATAATGAATCTTGAAAATTTATCGTTTATTTGCAAATTGATTTTATTGCAACAAGAAACATTCTCTTTATACTACCTTGCGTGGATAATTGCTGGAAATTTCCTCTCTTTCTAATTTCATACTAAATATGGTTCCTTCATCATTAAATGATTTAATAACTAGGGGTTTAATGGAGGGATTTTAATAAGAACTTGAACTAAGTTGCATTGTTTTCAAATAAGGGCATCATGATTATCAACTTTTCTTATCGTTGCTTGTTCCATTCTTATGTTCACTCACTGGGTTTATACTCAGTGTTTTTAAACTTCATGTTTTCAGATTCGGAGGCAGTTGGGACCTAAATTGAGTGTCCACGTATGCTTGTCTTCTTGGTAGGTACTATGGCATCTTAGTAGCGGTACCTTCACTTAAAGTCACTCTATTGACAGTTGAGAGTCTTTTGTTCGTTCACAAGCATATGTAATGTAAACTACTAAGAGTCATGTTATAAATGAAGTATGTATACGTTGGATTGATAATGATGCCCTTATGAGATGGCAATGAATGACAATACTTTGAGGTAATATAAATATGAATATTCAGTTGCTATTAAATATTACTGAAACATTCATCGTCGAGAATTACAATACATAGGTTTAAAGATGATGGATGGAATGAGGAACAGGATCTCATAAAGAGGCTTGCTTGGGCCTAATGGGCTACGCCTATTGGGTCCATGCGTCGGTCATAGCCCAGGATTTGGGTTGTGATAGTAAAATCTCAAAATGAGAAGGCCTTGAAGCCTAAGGGAGGTTTCAAAAAGGACAAAGAAAAGGACATTTGCCATCATTGTGGCAAACTTGGGCATTGGAAGAGGAACTACAAGGAGTACCTAGCTACTATGAGCAAGAAAAAGAAGCTTATTGAAGTTTCTAATTCATGTACCATTTGCTAAATAATTCTACTTTATATATTAAAGGTATATGATACCTTAAAGTTGGTTCTCATATGTTTGAAATATTGCAGGGACCAAAGATAAAGATGAGTAAGATCTTGGCTGAAAAGGTGACCACATGGATGGACTACCTAAAGCATTAAATGCTACATTGGATGGTTACACTCTATTTATTTCGACATGTTGGATAATTTATTTGGATGTTTTTGAAACATTAATTATGTGATTGCCATGGGAATGGCTAGTGAAACATTTGTCTTTAGCATTTGGATGTGGAAGCTTATATGTTTCAAGTTTGAATAATTATTTGGAATAATTATGTCATATTTAATTATCCATGCTTCATGTTTATCCTTGCAATGATATTTGATCAATTATGAATTATGTTCAATTGATCAAAAGGTATTGATCAAAAGGTTGAATATTGATTCACATAAAATGTAATTTTCTTAAGAGCAAAACATAGAGATGAATGTTCAAGAAAGAAAGCAACTTCATATTGCAATATGATTTGGTCCATATATCTCCAACATAAAAGCCCATTATGATATTCCAAACCGATATGATTCCAAGCATACATTGAGATGTATATATATCATGGAATATTCAAAAAAGTTTAAATATTACTCTCACAAAGGATCTTGGATTTAGTGGAAGCCCAATGACAATAAAAGTTTAAAAGGGCCAAATGGCATAACATAGAGTGACACATGCATATGATGCTTGCAACATAGTCTAGTTGGAATGGTCCCAAGAAGCAAAAGGGATTATACGTTTATATAAATAAAGTCATATACATCCTATTATAAAGGGCTCAAATAGGAAGATATTTAGATCGCTAGTTCATGGAACTAATAAAGGCTTTCGAACATTGTTAATGTAACAATGGAGCCATAATAGTAGAACCTGGGTCTCATTGGATCTAGATATAGTAATATGACAGAATGTGATGCATGGACATCATAAAGATAGATAAAAGCAATTAACCACATTGAATGGCACAAGCGAGTCTACATGGAGACACGATTGCTAGATGGAATTGAATCCACATACGATGAGGTAGCAATTGGCTTTATGCTAGTGGGAGATGTTGGGATGAGCCCTGCAGCCAATTGGGATTGGTTAAGGCTTGATTCCAATCATGCAACAATATCATTCATGTTGAATGATTAAAGGTTTTCCTTCATCAAAAAGACATCAATTATAACAAGTTATAAGTCTAATTGGATGAAGTCCATGAGATTAATAAGCCTTGCAAGGGAACTGTAATGGGTTGCAGTTATGAGATCCTTATGCATCAAAGCGTAATCTCAAAATGTTTCTAGTCAATGTATCATTGAGACTGGACATCAATGATACTTAGAGACTGGTACATTTTATATTTCTTACTTGAGAAGTAAGCAACCGATCTCATAGGTTGAAGTATAGAGATACTTGGAACTAGAATATAGGTGATTGCCTAGGAGAGCAAGTTCACTAAACATGACCCGCCATGAGAAGTGCATTTGGTAATTCACTCAAGTGTCTATGCAATACTTCTCATGTGTCAATTGTGCAAATACTCCCTAGACTTGAGACACTATGTTGTCTTATGTGTGGAGTGCTATGCTTTGATTTCATCCCTGCGGGTGCCTAACCAAGGATGCCAAAACAAGATGCTTTTGGGTATAGTATGAAGCATGCGAAGGCAAATGAGTGGTCAAGATAGGAATCATCACCCCAAGTGATGCAGGGGACATATCCTAGCTGTTCTTGGTTGATATTAGCTTATTGAAGTCCTTGGCCAAGGTGACTTGAAGATTATGAAAGAAGTTTCATAAGTCTTTATAAAGCTTATGATCAAACTTTAAGAACGAATATGGAGATCAATAAGAGTAGACACTGCACCATGCTCTTATCATCTCCGGGATATATGATGAGGGAGTGAATTACACTGAAAGGTTGATCACTGAAAGGTTGAGTCAAACCATCTTGACTCTTCTAACATTTGGGTGGCCATGATGGATTGCTAGATCCCAATCTTGGTCTATGAACTTTAGGTAGTTAACTTGATCAATGATAAATTTAAAGTAGTTTAAATTTATCTAATTCTAAGTTTAACTTAAGAATTATATGTCGAGTTCATTGCCAACATGTTAGAATCCTAATGGGTCACACACCTAAAATGAATGTTGAAAGTAAAATGGGAGAGGTGATTAAGCTGGACTTAATCAAATTAGAAGTTATGAGCTTCTCAAGCACTTGATTAAAATTGTTTAATTAAGTTATGCCTAATTAATTAAATCATTGGGCCTAATTAATTAAATTGTTTAATTAATAGGATATTTATAAAATATTATTTGAAAAATCTTTCCAAAAGTTAGGTTCAATCACAACTCATTTGCATTAACAAATAGTATTGATAAAACATATTCACCTTCAAATCATTGAAATCATGCTTTTAGCTTTACATACTAAAATAGCTTGAAAGTGGTATATTCACTCACCTTTACAAAAGCATGCTTCTAAGCCTTACTTCGTCAAACCTCACCCGTTCTATGATTCATGAGCTCAACACAACCTAACACAACAATTTCTAACATAAATTTTCTATTTTTCTAATGAAACCAATTATCCAAAACTAATCAAGTAAATACATATTCTTCATTTCAAGCCAATAATCTACAATACTTTAAACCCAAATCATTTATGATGAAACCTTAATCATCTTACCTCAATAACCTTTTTTGTAGAGTGAAAATCCCCAAAATACTTAGCTCAATGAAGGATTAATTTGTTGGAATTTGTGGAAAGGTAGGGTTAAGTTACAACTATGATTTTTAAACTAAAAAATGCTAAACCTTACCTTAGATTGGAGTTTGGAAGGTTGAATCCTTGTAAAATGGGGTCTTGGGAGCTTGAAAGGGGGCTTTGGGTTGAGTTGGCTGTCACGACCCGGTACTCTCCTCGAACTCGTGACAACCGCCGCGATGTCCCGATAGACATTCATCACCCGGAATGCCGATCGGAACCTCGTAAGGCTTTAATATTAGTTTTCTCACCTCCCTTGTGATCAACAGTTGTAATATAAAATGTTTTGAAAGGTTATAAACTATTTCCAAATCAAAACAATAGAAAAATAATTCTTTTGTCTCACAGGGGCATTTTGGTCATTTTTCCTCACAAATCTCGCAACTAGTTAAAAATGTAGTATACGAGTAGAAAACACATTTTTCATAATCAAAAATAAATTTAGATGTCTAAAACATTCATTTAAAATGAAACTATATCTATTTGAATATAACAAAACTATTCAATAAAATATTCTATTTTCTTATAAAACAATATTTATAAAGTTACTGGTAAATAATTTTTGTAGCGTAAAAGCTAAATAAATTCGTACATACTGTAATACAGATAACCAAAGTATAAAATTTAATTTACAGTGACACGTGGGCCCATGAATGACTAAAAGTATCAAAAGAAATGAACCTACAGTTTTTGGATGTGGCAAGTCCAATTGAGTTCTCGACGATATCAGTTATCTACAATCTATTCCGAGCCTGAAATGGGTGAAAATGAGGGTGGTGAGATTATATAATCCCAGTGAGTAAACAAATACCATCTAAATATCTAAAGCTGAGTAAATGGAGACAGATAAAATAGTTTAACATATTGTAATTCATCACCTTTCACCAAGTTTCAACCAAATAAAATCAATTCATATAAATCGAGTAATTAACATGGCTTATGAATTTCTTAAAACATTTGGCTCGTGCCAAAATCATTCTCATACTCAGTTATCAGGGATACCTTAGCCTCAGTCTATCCCAAACCGAGTCCGCCAAGGCTATTAAAAAGTTATATACTCATAAATCATGTTTTTATTTTGAAAATATAGTCGTTCCTTGACGTTGGCTGAGTTAGCCCTCACGTGGTGGTTTGGCGTGAAGTGAACTCTAAAAGTTATACCTCGGGAGTTACCCTACTCGCCTCTCCAACCGAGGTAAAATATATCAGGATTTCGTGCCCCTCTAATAGGCTAGTCCACAGAACCCTACCCGCAGCAGCAAGCTTAACCCACCATACAAAAAAATTTGATAAAGCATGACATGGCAATTATTTTTTTTTACAGCTTCTCAAGGCAAATCAACAGTTCATACATTTTCAACACATTTATCAAGTCAACCATTCATGCCAATATTGCCATAAGCCAATCAATTAGAACCATAAATTTACAACACATCAAGTGGTCTCCAATTACTCTATTTTCAAAGCCATCATTTAATTTCAAGACAATTTATAAAATCATTTCATTTAAACACATTTTATTTATAAAACATAAAGATTTACCATTTAAACTCATTTTCCAAAAATCAAAAAATTGGATAAAAACTACTTTAGATAATTAAGACATAGTAAGGTTACTCACTGTTTCGGGAGTTGAATTTAGAGTAGTTCGATTCCTGATCCTCGAGTACTATCTCTTTACTTTTGCCAGAATGCTCACCACCTAGACATAATGCACAATAAGCCATTTACTACATTTGTGCTAAATTGTTATAAAACCAATTTAGGCTTTATACTAATGCATGAAATGGGATGTGAAATACTCGGGTAACTATCTAAATACGGTGTTCAATATAAATTCACTTATGTACCTAAATAAATCGGTATTGGC
>NC_030854.1:13337062-13339883 GCF_000208745.1 Theobroma cacao | reverse complement strand
CTTTGGCCAGCCATATGAAGAGAAATGGGCTGATTTTGTGCTAATTTATAAGGAAAATAATAAATGGATGAGATTTTGACACGTCACCATTCCATTGGTCCATGTGTCATACTTAGCCATTAAGCAATCTCTCTCCACCACTTAAATTTTCTCAATTATCCATGATAATATTGGGTAAAATTTATGTGCTGGACAAGTGTTGGGCGGTGTAAAGTTACGATTTTGCCCTTGGGCAGCAAAATGACTATTTTGCCCTTATGCTCAAAAAAATGCCGAAATTAAAATTTTTCACTTCTCAAACTCAAATTATGTTCTAAATAGTCAATCCTAGTCAAAAAATTTCATCCAACACTCACATCTTAATCTCGAGTGGCAAAATGACCATTTTGCCCCTAGGTCATGAAAATTCCAATTTGACTCTAAATCGGTTCTCGAACTCCGAATCACCATTTTAAGTCATTCTGGGGTTTTAAAATTCTGAATTTCATCTTAAAATCTCTATTTGGACTAGTTTGAGGCTTAATTCAACTTAATTGTACCATTTGGTACATTGCCGTCTTTTATCGATTTTCAAGGTACCCAAGTAAGAAAACATGCATTCTTATGTATGAAGGACACAATAAATATATTGTAGAGCTGGGCTTGACATTGGCAATGAGTTGAGGATTGAGAAAATGAAAAATGAAGTCTAAGGCTCAAGTTGGGTCTTTTATTTTTCTGCCCTGTAGCATTAGGATCGAGTTTTTAAACTTGAACTCGATCCTCAAGCTTAATTTTCTGCCCTTGGATCAACAAGCACCTTCAATATTTTGATACCTTAAAACCATGAATATTTGTCTATGGATTGATTGATGTTACTTCAATATTTGAAATGAAAAATGAATTTTCTTTGAATGGACCATAGCGTCGGATTATTTGCTTTTGAGATATTTGGTTATGTTGATGACAATGGATTAGTCTTGTCACGACTCCTTTGATTTTGTTAGTGAATGGATTCACTCCTTTGTTTTCAAATGAACTTTGGTTAGTCTTAAAACTTGGAAAACGCTTTAATGGAACTTATTAAGTTAAGGACCTATAGCTAGCGACAGTAGACATTAGCCATTATGCACAATGCTCAATATCCTTTGAGGTCGGTGACTATATGTACTGTACAATTTTGGTGTTGCAGCATCCTTTGCTTTGTTCGATAATTGATGCAAACCCCTTTGTTATTTAGTCGGTGGCTAATTCCCGGACTCAGTTTGTATTAGTTCTTTTTATTGGTGTTCCATAACTTAATTAAATTTGATTTTGATATGTAATTTTGATGACTTTGCATTGGAATGATTGTGGACTTGTTTTGAGAACCTAGAATGATATTTTAAGTTGAAAAACTGGGTTCTGTGAAGGAGGTATCAAGATTTCAAGTCGAAGTATCGATTTCTGTTTGGAATGTATCGGTACTTTGAACAAAGTATCGATACCTTAAGTCCAGAAGGTCCTAAAAGACATTCTATTTGAAATGTAGTGATACATCTAAGCAATGTATCGATACTTAAGGCTTAATTTTGAATTTTCACAAATTTTAAAAGGAATTTTCAAAATACAAATGATTTTCTTTTAATCACTAAGTTTTCTAAACTCTTTGATCTTATGGAAACACTTTGAACGATTAAGTTACTCTTGGAAAACAAATTTTGGAAATATTTGAAAACTTCTTTAATTGTATTAAAACTCAAAACATGTTTAAGGATTTTAAAATACAAATGGTTTTTGTTTTAACTACTAAACTTTATAAATACTTTGGTTTTATTTGAAATGCTTTAAAAAGAATGGATTATGCTTTAGAAGTGAAACTTTGGAAATATTTGGAAATTTGATTACACTTGAGAAGCAGACTTTGGAAATTTTAGAAATTTGATTACGCTTGGGAAGCAGTGTCACGACCCGGTACTCCCCTCGAGCCCGTGACAACAGTCGCGGTGTCCCAGTAGACACTCATTGCCCGAAATATCAACCCTAAACCCCGCAAGGCTTTACTATCAGTTTCTCATTTTCCTTGTGAGCAACCATTGTCAAATATCGTGTTTTAAAAGATTTTAAACTATTTCCAACTAAAAATAAATAAAATATTAATTTTTGTCTCACAGGGGTATTTTGGTCATTTTTCTCAAAAATTTTGAAACTGACTAAAATATAATATACAAGTACAAAACACATTATTCATATTCAAAATGAGTTTAAAAGTCTAGAATCTTCATTTAAAACGAAATTATGGTTATTTGAATATAATAAGAAAATAAAAGAAATATTAAGTAACATATTCTATTTTCTTATAAAACAATATTTATAGAGTTATACGTAAATAATTTTTATAGCGTAAAAGCTAAATAAATTTATACATACTGTAATACATTAAGCCAAAATATTTAATTTAATTTACAATAACAAGATGGCCCCCGAATAAACAAAAGTAAAGAGGACTGTGAACCTACGGTTTGGAAAATGCAGATCCAACGGTAGTCCTCGATGAGATCAACTATCTACAGCCTATACTGAACCTGAAATGGGTGGAAAGGAGTTTGGTGAGATTATAAATCCCAATGAGTAAACAAACATCATCATAAACATCTAGAGTTGAGTACATGGAGACAATAAAGTAAATCATCATAAACTGGGTTATAGCATTAGAACACATTTTGTTCAAAACACGTAAAGAGGCTTATGAATCTCATAAAAATCTAGGCTTGTGCCATAAATCCATTCTCGGGGACACCTTGGCCGAGGCATCCTACCGAGACCGCCAAGGCTATTAAAATTCACATTTCACATAAATCAT
>NC_030854.1:13285965-13336889 GCF_000208745.1 Theobroma cacao | reverse complement strand
TCCTCTTTACTTTTGTTTATTCGGGGGCACTCTTGTTATTGTAAATTAAATTAAATATTTTGGCTTACTGTATTTAAGTATGTATAAATTTATTTAGCTTTTACGCTATAAAAATTATTCACGTATAACTCTATAAATATTGTTTTATAAGAAAATAGAATATTTTACTTAATATTTCTTTTATTTTCTTATTATATTCAAATAACCATAATTTCGTTTTAAATGAAGATTTTAGACTTTTAAACTCATTTTGAATATGAATTGTGTGTTTTGTACTTGTATATTACGTTTTAGCCAGTTTTAAAATTTTTGAGAAAAATGACCAAAATACCCCTGTGAGACGAAAAATTAATATTTTATTTGTTTAAAGTTGGAAACAGCTTAAAATCTTTTAGAACACTACATTTGACAATGGTTGCTCACAAGGGAACAGAGAAACTGATAGTAAAGCCTTGCGGGGTTTCGGGTTGACATTCCGGGCAATAAGTGTCTATCGGGACACCGCGGCGGTTGTCATGGGCTCGAGGGGAGTATCGGGTCGTGACACAAATCATACTCCAATAAGTCAAATGGGGTCAAAAAATCTTTTTTAAAATTTCCATTTTGTCCTCAGGTGACAAATGACCATCTTACCCCTAGATAGTGAAAATTCTGATTTGACTCCAAATTGATCCTCAAACTCCGAATTACCATTTTACGTCATCCATGGACTGTGAAACTCTTAATCTCACTTTAAAATTCCTATTTGATCTAGTTCGAGGATTAAATCAACTTTGTTGTACCTCTAGGTACAATACCGACTTTTGTAAATTTTTCAGGACTCTTCTAACATGAAATCATGCTATCATCACATGTATGTAATGACTAGTATTTTATAAGGTCGGGCTTTACAAGCAGACTTTGGAAATATTTTGGATATAGTTTACTTGCATTAATTTGAAAATATATTTGATAAATACTTTTCTGTTTAAGCTTGTTCCCCCTCCCTATATCTGCTAACGGAGTTATTTATAACTCACACATGTAAAATACGTTTGTTATTTCAAATTAATAGATTGTTTGGCTCACTATCTTTTGGGAGGCTCTACTTCAATCAGGTTTTAGTAAGTGTTTGATAAAGCATCCAATAGGTGTCAAACCCTTTTGCTTTGAGATGTACTCCACTAGTCTGGTCATGCTTTATTTGTTATGAATTTTGAACATGTTTTACATTTTGTAAATTAATGTTATACTTTGAGATTTTGCCACGAGGTGGCTTATACTTTGGATATTTGAAACTATTTTGCCTCCTCATTTTGAGCACAGGATGGTGCAAACTAACATATTTTGATATTTGATATATTTATATATTACATATGTTTCCATAGTGATGCGTCCCATAATGTATTTTGAGTAATTGGATTTGTTTGTTTTTTAAGCTTGCTTGAGTCGAATGGGTTTTTCCCGTTAGACCCTTGCGCGGGTCATGGACCTCGAGTTTGGGTTATGACATTTAGATGTTTAGATTTTAATGTGACTAAAATATTTTATATTTTGGGTAAAATAAACAAAGGGAGGAAGAATGAAGAAAGAAGAATAAAATATTGAAAACATATGACACTTTTTATCATTATATTTTTTTATCTTTTTTATTTATCCTATTTTTCCTTAAATACTTTCTTTGAAAATTTTATAATTTAATATAATTTGAAAAAAAGTAATCAAATATAAAAATTTCTTAATTTATATTTTTAAAAGGTTAAATTATGCAATTAATCCCTATACTTTTCAAAATGTATAGATTTAATCTATGTACAATAATTTGTGTAAATTTGATTTTTGAACTTTGTCAATTTGTTAATTAGTCCCTAACTTTAATATCGTTAAATTTAACCATTAAGTGGCACCCGAGCATTTGACTTATTGGTTGGTGCATTATCCCCCTACTTAAAGAGCAAGATCCGAATCCCCTATCCCCCAATTAAAAAAAAATTAACCATTAAGTGTGTTGATATGGTATTTTGACCAAATTAACATGACACTTCTTGTTGACATAATGTTGACTATATGAAATAGTGTTGGCTATGTGCTGACATGACAATTGTTGATGTTGATGCTGATGAGATACCTACTAACGTGGCAAAAATGCTCACATGAAAAATACTAATGTCATGACCTGGTACTCTCTTCGAACCCGTGACAACTGCCGCGGTGTCCCGGTAGACATACATTACTCGAAATGTCAACCGAAATCTCGCAAGGCTCTAGCATCAATTCTCCGCCTCCCCTGTGAGTAGCAGTTACTAAATATCATATTTTAAAGGAATATAGACTATTTTCAAGTCAAAGACAATTAAAAAGTAATTTCTACAGCATAGGGGTATTTTTGTCATTTTACTCGAAAATTTCGAAACCTGCTAAAAATATAATATATAAATGAAAAATATACATTTCATATCTAAAAATAAATTTCGGTATCTAAATCATCCATTTAAAGTGAAATTATAGCTAATCAAACTAAATAAACATATTGAATAAAATATTTCATTTTTATATAAAACAATATTTATAAAATTCTACGTAAACAGTTAATGAAAAGTAATAACAAAATAAATTCGTATATAAAATAGCACATTGCGCCAAGGTATACAAAAATATTCTACAATGACATGTGAACCCCAAAATAACAAAAATAAACACGACTGTAAACCCACGATTTCTAAGAGTGTAAATTCAAAAGTAAACCCTCGACAAAATCAACGGTCTACAGATTGCCTTGAGCCTGAAATGGGTGAAAGAAGGGTGGTGAGTTTTTATAAACCCAGTGAGTAAGTAAAGATCATCTATAACATCTAAAACCGAGTAAATGGAGACAATTAAAACATCTCATCATAATATAATTCATAACATTAAAACTCATTTCAACCCATATAAAACAGTTACATTTCATTAAAAAATCAACAAGGCTTATGACTCTCTTAAAAACTTGGCTTGTGCCAAAACTCGTACTCGGTGACATCTTGCGCAGGGCATCCAACCGAGTCCGCCAAGGTTGTTAAAATAACATATACACATAAAACATGTTTTTACGTTTAAAAACACAATCGTTCCTTGGCGTTGGCTGAGTTTCACCCTCTCATACTAAGGTAAAATATAACGGGGTTTACGGTGCCCCTCTAATAAGCCGGTCCACGAAAACTCGCCCACTGCAGTAAGCTAATCAATTACCCCACCAAATCAATAAAAATTTCGACAATATGACATGGCTAATATGTTATTACCCAGCCTATCGAGGTAAAACAAAACAGTTCATATATTCCACATAAACACAAATCCAGCCATTCATGTCATCACATTGTCATAAGCTATCAATTCAAACCATATATTAATTTCAAATCCCGTTATGCCGAAACATTCATTACAAAGCAGGGTCGGCATAACGAACAATAGCCAATATATATATATAATACAAGTATATAGTCTCCACTTACTCAATTTTCAAAACCAGCATTCAATTTCAAAACAATTTATGAGCCTTATTTCATTTAACCAACACTTCAGTTATAAAACATAATAGTTTACAACCTAAGTTCATTATTCTTTAAAATCATAAAAACGAGTATAAACTACTTTAGATAGTTAAGATGATAGTTTGATTACTCACAATAACGGGAGTATTCCTACTCTTGGTCCTCGGATACGATATCCTTACCCTTACCAGAGGGTTCACCACCTATACCTAATACACAATAAGTAATTCAATACATTTGTGCCAAACTGTTATAAAACTATTCCAAGCTATATATGAATGCATGAAATTGAATGAGAAATGTTCGAATAATCACTTAAAGATGGTGTTTTACATAGGTTCAATTGTTATTGGACTGAAGTGGTATTCGACCTAACTTGCACTATACACTGTTTAATTAGCCAAAACATTCGATTCAATTCCAAATAGATTCATTGCACTTTCGATATTCCAAATACACCCAAAGTACCTCAATGAACTTGATTATAACTTAAATGATCACATCCGAAACTCATTCAGATTCTGAACTAACGTGCTAATCAGTGTCAACACAGTCTAATAAGTCCATATATATCATTAGAAATCAAATTCAAGTCCATTTACCATGATTTTCTCGTTATCGTTTAAGTCGTTTACTAAAGGCACTATACTTTTCGATAACCATTGTCGATATCCGACACCATAAATCATCGAATACAAGCTAAATAATATGAAATATAACAAAATTCATCATCAATATATCCCCTATTAAATTCGGCCAAGGAGGGTTTAGTGAAGGACATGTGGTTTTCTTGCTTGTTTTTCATATTGAATATCACAAAACAACTAAAAACACCTAGATAGCATGAAATCTAACAAAAACCATCATCAAAACCTGCCCCCCTTGATTCGGCCAACATGACTTCCTTCATGAAAATTTGGGTTTCAACCATAGAAAATGAAAAAGAAAGCATGGGAAAGGTAAATCCTAAGCCAAAATCGTGAAATCTTACCTTAGATCGCGTCATTTTTCGGTAACCGATGAATTTCTCTTGAATTTTCTTCCTCAATGGTTGTTTCTATTATTTGCCCCCTTTTCTTTGACTTGCATGGCAATGAAAGAAGAATTGAGAAAGGTTTATGCTAGTTCATAAAGAAAATTATAAAAGAATTAAAACTTGACATGTGTCGACGTGTGATTGGTTCATGATTAAAACTTAACTATTAAGCATTATCTTACCACCACATATAATACATTAATTATCCAAAGTATAAAAATGATAATAGGTGAAATTCATGGGCTTGACAAGTGTCATGGTGGTGTAAAATTTCAAAAATTCTAATTATGTCTTCATGGACACGTGAAATGACCGTTTTGCCCATATGCTTGAAAAAATGTCGAAATTGAAATTTTTCACTCCAAATCAATTCTCAAATTCAAATTATACTCCAAATAGTCAAACTTGATCAACAATCTCGTCCAACATTCCAATTTTTGCCCTCGAGTGGTAAAATAACCATTTTGCCCCTACATTATAAAAATTTCCGATTGAATTCCAAATTAATTATCGAACTCCGAATCACCATTTTAAGACATTCTAAGGTTCAATAACTCTCAAATACATCCTAAAGTCTCTCTTTGGACTAGTTGGAGGTTTTAATCTACTTAATTGTACCACTAGGTACGATACCGACTTTTAACGATTTTTCGAGACATTCAAATATGCAGACATACTATCAAGTACATGAATGACATGGAAAGTATATAATAGAGCTGGGCTTGACAACTAACATGGCAAAAAATTAACAAAAACACCTTAACCCTAAATTGAATGAGATTGACATAAAAATTAAGAGGAAAAGAGCAAAAAAAAAAATCAATAAATAGTATAGTGAGCTTTCCAACGCCATCTGAGAAGTATGCTACTCAACATCTTTCTTCTGCTTAAAGGACCCAAATACAACAGAAAAATCTAGAAGCATCAAGCTGTAGTGATAAAGGCAGGGACCCTTCTGAAGGATTGCCAATCTTGGGCATTTATTTTGAGTAGGCTTCTTTACTTCCTCTACTTTATAATAAGCTTTGCTGCCAAACTTCTAATGTAGAATAGCCTTAGGTGTAAGAGTTGGCTTTTTTAGCGTGTGTGCCAATGATCCTCCAGTTTCCATGCAAACTCCAGGTGTTTGAATAAATTAACTAGGAAAAAGAAAACGTTCAACAAAATACTAATTTATCTCATATGTAAATAAAATGCCAAGAAGAAATCAATTAAAGTTGCAATTCACCAATGACACAATTTGTGCAAGCAAAGAGCTAAACATGAAATTGACACGCTACAAGAATAACAAACTAACTGCAAATTAATGTTTTTATA
The DNA here is from genome assembly GCF_000208745.1 of Theobroma cacao. Taxonomy (NCBI): domain Eukaryota; kingdom Viridiplantae; phylum Streptophyta; class Magnoliopsida; order Malvales; family Malvaceae; genus Theobroma; species Theobroma cacao. The sequence continues at coordinate 13,331,027 of NC_030854.1, read as the reverse complement.
TTTGATTCGAATCCAAAAAGATTCATATAGAAGCCTAAGAAAACTTGCACTTCAATTATTTTATTGAAACAATAAAAGTGAAATTTGAGGGAAATATTAAGCAAATGAGACACTCATAATATTATTGAAGTGATAATCAAAGGGAGTAAATATGGTACCTCCGGAGCTAAAGTGGCGTCTGTATACGTATTGGAGGGAATTTCTATTTCACTTTTGGGCTCCTTTTCCATCAATATGAGTTACTTCGGTAGAGAGTTTGAGCTTTTTGTTTGGGTAATTCAAGCAATGGGGAGAGACTGAAAAGATGGGTTATGTCACATCAGTATTTATGTCACATTAATATTAATGTGATTATATCGCATCAATACATAGTTAATAATACATGAATAAAAAATATCACATTAATTTAATCAAAACATTACATTAACATATTTAACAGTTAAATTTAATAATATTAAAATTATAATTAAAAATAAAAAATTAATAAAATAGAGGGACTCAATTTATATAAACTTTTATATAAAAACTAAATTTATATTTTTTTTAGAATACAAAGATTAATTTTTATATATATTTTTAAAATACACAGATCAATTGCATAATTTAATCTTTTTAAAATAACAAAAATAATTATGTAGTAATGCATCTAAAAAATATAATTATTTTAAAAAATAAATTATACTAATCATCGTATAAATTTATTCAACAGAATTTAATCTCAAGCGGATAATCAACTAATATTAAGAAAAAAAATCTCATGTATAGACCCTTCATGATCTAACAGTTGTTTTTAAAGAGATATTTTAGATTTTTCACATCTCTCTTCCTTTTGTTTTCTCTTCTTGGGTCTTATCGCCACTCGGTCACTTTTTTATTGTGCTTGACTAGGTATTTGTAAGGTTATCTCTTGTGATGTTTTATCTCCGCTTCTGGTTGAGATATTGTAGGAGAGATGTCAAATGTTTTATCTATTACAGTGAAAATTGATACTTTAATTGATTACATGTTAATTTCAAGATCAAGCCACATTTCACATCATTACTCTCAAATGAGGTATCGGGTACAAAAAATACAAAAATAGAAACTAAAAATACGAAAAATATAAAAAAAGTAATGACTGAAAAGAAAATGGAAAAAGGTAATCAACTCGAAAACAACCCGTTCTCCAAGCATCAAGCACACAAGAAGAGGAAAAGACAAAAAGAAAAATCAGTAAAAGAAAATATGGTTTTTTTTCCATTTTGAATCGTTGAAGGGTTCGATTTCTTTTCTAGATCTAGGGAAATCAAGTCATTTACCAAAAACTTTCTCTAATTAAAAGGACGAGTGGCTCGAAAGGAGTCACGAGATGTATTTTGGGCAAAACTCGGCAACGATGAATGGCAGTCGGTGATAGTCCGACGCCAGGATCTAGGCACGAAAAGGGGAGGGAAACCTAGAGAGAAGACGGGGAAAAAGAAAAAAAAAAAACTTAAAAAAAAATATTTTGGTTATTTCATAGACCAATGAACGACATCGTTTTGAGGGTTACTTTGGAGCATTAAAATGATGACATCTTATAAGGCGGGAAGAAGGGCGGTTCCAGTCAACCTGACCCGTGTCTCTGCACCACTCAAGCCCACGAGTATGGGGTCTTCTTTGATTTGTGTTTTCAAACTCATTAAAGTGCGTATTCTTTTACCCAATTTTTCCTTTTTTTTTTTTGAGTTCTTTAATTTAATTTTTTTCCATTTATGTATTTAATTTCTTTCTTTCATATAGATCCAAATTTGAAAAAAAAAATGTCTTTTAAAAATTCTATGAATAATAAGAATAAATGACAATAATTTTTTTTTATTTTCATTATTTATTTATTTGTTTGTTTTTGTACATAAAAATTTTTAGAAACAATAAAAATTATAAAATTGAATTATTATTATTATAAACCTTTTAAAAGATAATTATAAAAACAAAAACATGTTTAATCATTAACTACTGTTTATAGAGTGTTCTAGGCTTAAAAGAGTTTAATTTGGGTTGTAAAGAGTATTAATTGTTGCTGCTTGCTGTCCAGGTAGTTGGTTGTTCACTATTTGACATAGTTTTGATTTTATACTTTTTCCATCCAAGTAGCTCAATAGACGATTCGAGAGAGGATTTATCTCTCTAGATATTTACATGCCAACAGTGATGTAGTTGCTTTTGCTTAATTTTTTTTGTTAATTAATTTTTATATTTTCTCTCATTCAATTTTTGATATATTTTGTATTGAAAACTAATTTTGTACATTTGGATACCTTCCCTTGTTTCATTTTTTTATTTTTTCCTTATTATTAACAAACAAAGATGTATTCTTCAATCTACAAAAATCATGATATTAAACATAAAACAGATGTTATTGTGTTTAAATTATTACAAATAATTTTATTTTTGTTGGTTGAATAAAAATTTTTTTTTATAAAAAAATAATTTTATTTTAAAAAAAATTTGCGTACCCGATTACGTAGCACGCACGGATCCTTTTCTAATTGTTGTTAGAATGATTTTAGGGAGCAAGAAATCAACGAAGAAGCAACAAAAAATGAGAGGCAGAAATGAGGATCCATCTGGAATATTTTCCCATTTGCCAATACCCACAGCCCAGACAATGTTCGTTGTTCGAAGCTTTCCACGTTTCAATCCGTCGTGTTTACTCCCCTAAGTACAGATTCTGGCAGACGTCGTGAAACACAACAACATTTTTCAACATTTACGTCCGTCGCTATTGCCACCCTCCTTTTCTCCAAATATTTACAATTTAAGGACTCTTCCGTGGCACTCGCTTTCTCAAGTTTTTCTACAGAGGATCCCCCAAATGCCATTACTTTAATGGGAATTTAGACTTTTTTATTTATTTGGGTTATTTCGAACCAAGAAAAATGGCAAAGGTGTAAATAATGAACAAGAGGAGGGCATTCAAAAAGTAGGTGTCAGTTTAACAGGCATCCCGTCGCCCTCGCTTCATTCAACAAAAACTCTTCATTTTGGTGTGTTTCTGTCTCTCTCTCTCTTTCTTTCGACTCTCTCGAACAGAAACTCTCAACAAAGCTTTTCCCTTTCTCTCTCTGCCTTTTTTTTAGTCTTTTTTGGATATTTGGGAGAATACAATTTGCCAAACCAATCTCCAATAACCAAATCAAAGAAAGCTCGTTTCCTTTTTCTTTTGTTTGTTAAGAGAACAACGAGATAAAAGAAATGGCTCTCAAGTTGAATCCAATGATCTTGCCTTCAGCTCGCAAGCTACCTGGTCATTCCAATACTTTTAGATCTCTCAGGGTCTCCATGGCATCTACTCTCCATTCCACTCCTAAGTCAGTATATATTTTTCCCTTTTTAAATCATGGGGAATTCTGCTTTTTATTTTACCAAACATGGATTTTTTTTTTTTAACATTTGGATTGTTTCTATTCAATGCTGAAATGAACTTAAAATTTCTGGATTTTTTTTTCTGATCTCGTGCATTTTTTGTCTTCCGATTGTGGTCTTGTGCATTGGGATTTTTGTCTCTTTTTGGGAATCCATGGAGGTTTTTTTTTTTTTTTTGGGTATTGATTCGGGGTTGGCAGGATACCCTTTTTCTTGAATTTTATTGAATTTCAGTTCAGTTTTCTGTTTCGGATGTTATGTTTGCATGTTACTAAAAACAAGCTTCTTGGGACATAATTCATGTGATTTCATTTTCTTAAACTTTCTCAGCTTTTTTATTTAATGTGTCTGTTTTTGCTCTTGATGCATGCATGTCTTTTTTTTTTTTCTTATTTTTTATTTTTATTATATAATCTTTTCTATTTTCTTGCATCATTTAGCTCCATCCAATATTTTTGTTGGGGTCACTTGGCTTCTATGATATTTTATTTCTTACTTCTTATGATAATGATCAAATTATTATTATTATCTTAATAATTTTGTTGATTTTGCAAATTGGATGTGGTCCTTCCTGATTGTCCTTTTCAGTTACCAGGACATGTATGCATTATTTAATTGTTTTGTTTCCCATTTGTTGAGAGTTAGGTCATATTATTATTTATATGTTAACTTATTCCCTTGGAACTAGGTGCTGTTGGGTGACTGGTTTCAATTCCTATTGGTATCATTCAATTCATTGTTTAGGGTGTGCTTGTTTCTTTCCTATTTGGTTGGAATTGGGAAGCCGTTTGATTCTTTTTCTTAAACAACAACCTTGTATTTGAGGTTAAAAAAAAAAAAAAAACCTTGTATCTGAGGTTTTCCCTTATAAACTCTCTTTTGATAAGTATATCATTAAATTATTATGTGAGCGATCCCTTGGCCAAACAACTGGGAAACAAGAAAAGGATAGATTAATGAATGAATTGTGCACTTAAAGAGTTAAGAAGTCTCCTCTTATTTTATCCTTTACGAGCTGCCATTCTCTTAATTGAAGAGTGGTCCATTATAGCACTGCCTATCATCCTGTATTTCACCAACTCATGATTTTTCCATTACGCGACTTATTTGATCTTTTTAGTTTTCATTAATGAGACAGATATGGTCATTTGCAATTCCTCACAACTTCCTTTCTTCTCTTTGCTTATAGCATCATGGTTTTTCCTGCTTGTATTCACAGTGAGTGGTTGCCATAATTTTTTCATATTTATGGCAAATGTTTCCTTTCTTTTTGGCTTTATAAGATTTGAATATGGTTCCAATAGTTGAAGCAGCAATTCTACTTATTCTTTTTAGGTTTCATGTTTTTCCTGTCTCAATATTTGTAGTGAAATCTTTGATTTTCTCCTCTTCGCATAACACAACTATAAACAATTTTCCTTCAAACTTATTACTATGATAAATTAAAATTAAAAGAAGCTGTCCGAGTTTCCTTATATACCTTTCTGATGTTACACTGAGTTAGAAACCTGTTACTTCCAAGGCTATGATGTTAATTCATAAGGTATTGCATTCATATTCTCTGATTCTCTCACATTATCTCTAGTACACATACATTATTTCTTTATAAGCTCTCAGCCGAACCTAAAATTGCCATGTTATCAGTGCTCCGTAACTTCATAAATGAATACTGACATTAAAATGCCATCATAGCACAGTGTGCATAGAAAGGACCAGAATACTGCAAAATAAGCAGTTTGGACTATTACAAGAGAAGTATATTTTAAGAGATTTGAGATTTGCGTCAACTTAGACTATACGCAGCCAAATGCTACATGATCCAGATCAACCAATTTGTTGCAGAGTTGAATGTGTCGGAATATTTTCCGACCTCCAATCTTGTTAAACCAAAAGTTTTAAAAATAAGTCATTGCTAGAATACCTTCTTTTAATTTTTCATTCTCTTTGAGTTTCCTATTGCTTTGTTATTTTAAGAACAAAGAAAGAGGAAACAGAGAAGAAGGAAGCTCTATTGAATTTTTCTGCATTTTGTCATTTATATGTGCAATTACTGCTATGAATTTGAAGACATTAAGTCCTACCAGTGCCCATAAAAATTGTTACTGTAACAGCACATAAAAGTTTATGTTGCTAAGTCCATTCCTCCCTTTATCTCTTGGTTACAGAGAGGTCAACAATCTAAAGAAGCCATACTGCCCTCCACGAGAGGTACATGTTCAAGTTACGCATTCCATGCCACCAGAAAAGATAGAGTTGTTCAAGACCTTGAATGATTGGGCTGAGAAGAACATTTTAGTGCTCCTGAAGCCAGTTGAGAGTAGTTGGCAACCAAGTGACTTTTTGCCACTACCTGAATCAGAAGGATTCTATGATCAAGTCAAGGAATTGAGGGAAAGGTGCAAAGAGCTTCCTGATGATTATTTTGTTGTGTTGGTTGGAGATATGATCACAGAAGAAGCTCTTCCAACTTACCAGACAATGCTAAATACTCTGGATGGCGTTAGAGATGAAACTGGTGCTAGCCTTACTCCTTGGGCTATCTGGACCAGGGCCTGGACTGCTGAGGAAAATAGGCATGGTGATCTTCTCAACAGGTATCTGTACCTCTCTGGACGAGTGGACATGAAGCAGATTGAGAAGACAATTCAGTATCTGATAGGATCAGGAATGGTAAGATCATCATTCTCCTTTATTTTCTTGCATTGTTTTGGCAAAATTTTGATTATTTCTTGCCCGTCTTAGAGTTTGGTTACTCCATATACACAGGAAAAATAGAAAATATTATGCATGCAAAAGGAAAGCCCTTTTCTCCATCTGGAGCTATCCCAGTAACTTCCTTTAAGAGAACTTTGATAAAAAATGGACACTAATATCCTGATGACATTGGACATTACCAAGCAATATCTTGTTTTGGCCATAAATTTTCTGCAAAAGAAGCTTCTGCCTAGATTTCATTCGTAATAAGTTTCTCAATTTCTTATTACTGATAATATTTATTTATGTCAGCTGGACTCATTTTATTATTGGAATATCATGAAAATATGTTGGTGTTTTATGGTCCATACTCTTGGAATACTAGTGTGGAATGACCTATTTTATTGTCTGTATATTTTTGTAATAGTCTAAACTATGAGCAAGTATAATGGTTTCATGATTGGTGTAAGCTAAGGAAACTTTAATTGAGCTCTTTTTGCATGGGCAATTTGATCTTTTAGATGAACCTATGCATCAGGTCAGCAACCATAATGGACTCTGTGTGAAGTTGATGCCTTAATGCTACTTTCATTAACTTTGTCAATGTTAATTTATTGATGGTTTTGAAATTGTTTGTTCTAACAGTCAACCTTCTTCTTACATTAATTTCTTTCCTTTCTGGTTTATTGCTAGGATCCTAAAACAGAAAACAACCCCTACCTGGGTTTTATCTATACGTCATTTCAAGAGAGAGCAACATTCATTTCCCATGGAAACACAGCAAGGTTAGCTAAGGAACATGGGGACTTGAAACTGGCTCAGATATGTGGTATAATTGCTTCAGATGAGAAACGCCATGAAACTGCCTACACTAAAATTGTGGAGAAGCTCTTTGAGATTGATCCTGATGGGACTGTATTGGCCTTAGCTGACATGATGAAGAAAAAAATCTCAATGCCAGCCCACCTAATGTTTGATGGCCGGGATGATAACCTATTCGAGCACTACTCAGCTGTTGCTCAGCGGATTGGAGTATATACTGCTAAGGATTATGCTGATATATTGGAATTTCTTGTGGGAAGATGGAATGTAGAGAAGCTGACAGGTCTTTCTGCTGAGGGATGTAGTGCGCAAGAGTTTGTGTGTGGACTACCTGCAAGGATTCGAAGGTTGGAGGAGAGAGCTCAGGCAAGGGCTAAGCAAACATCCACTGTTCCTTTCAGTTGGATTTTTGAGAGGAAATTGATTGTTTAATTGTATTGCCTCTAGACTGCTACATACTACTGTTGGCAAGACTGTTCTGTGCTATCATCGTTTCAGTGGAACCTTGTGCGTGAGGAGATGGTTGCAGTAGGTCAACAGAAAGAGGACAAGTGTAGTTTGAGTGTGTTATGTCACTTTGCCCCATCTACTAGGTAACTAGACAGGGTTGTTATTTTGCTCTAAAACGTGCTCGGTAAGCGTTTCCTGTCTCGTCAAAATAGAATGTTGATGTAAGCTAAACATACATTCTACCCATGAATGTCAGTGAGTTGGGTTTTTTTTTTTTTTTCTTAAAAAAAAATCAAATAATGAATGTTGTTAACTTCAGGGTTGTAAAAAAAGTGCAATGGTTTTAAGATTGAGGCAAATTGAAACTATCTTGGCATTCCACCCTTTTACCATTTTCATTTAAGCATGTGAATTCATTTATTCGATTTATATCTTCTTAATTCAATCATTGAAGATTAGGTTTTGTTCACAATTTTCTTTCGTTATTTTGCTTAATAGATTAGGTTCTGTTCACAAATTGAACGATGTGCAATGTCGTTTTCCATTTATTCACAAGCTGACTAATTAATTGAGAATAAAGAACCTAATTTTGTTGAAAAACAAATTTACTAGGGAAAACTGTCATTTAAATTTCTTAAAAAGAAGTAGCTATGTATGAATTCTGCTAAAAATAAAAATAAATAGATAGCAGCTTTGGAAAATAAAGATATAAGTAGCATAAGATGATTTCAATAGCTAATCAATATCATTAGCATTTTCATTCCATGTCCTCCATTGATTAGGACCATTAATACAAAAATATTAAGAATCGAAAGACAAATATATATATATATATATATATATATATATATATATATAGAGAGAGAGAGAGAGAGCGAGAGAGAGAGAGAGATAAGCACATGAATTGAAACAACGAAGAAACCCCAAAACAAGACCTCCCATAAAATGAATAGATAAGCAAAAACAAATTTCAGCAGCACAGCAGGCACTAATTACCATGCCATCATCAATATAGAATTTAAACTTGGAAAGGCCATGGCCAGTCCTTCAAATCCTCATCCTGTTGCACTTTTGCACTCATCTTCATAGCTGTAGAATTTCCATTAACATCACCTTCCACATATGCATAGTACTTCAAGAAGAAAGCAAGTGTTAAAACCACCCACTCCAAGCAAAAGATGAGCGCACAAAGCCCACCAGCCAGCTTCAAGATCACTGCCCCATCATCTTCCCTCACGTAAGACTTCAAATTACCAAGAAAATCACTTGTCCTGGTGAAGATCAAAACTGACACTGATCCTTGAAATATTGCTGTCAACACGGTCGCCACCATGTGGGCTGCATACCATCTGTTAGTCCCCGAAGAGGCGGCGGTGCAGCCGGACACTGCCCCTGCTATGGTTAAGACGTGAAGGAGAATCAAGAAGAAGCCAAAGAGAGAAGGGAATAAGCGAAGAGAAAGTGTGAGGAAAATGCAGCTAGAGGCTGCACCAAGGAGGATGTAGTTGCAGAAGAGGAAGAACTTGTGTGTGTGGTAGTGGGATCGAGTGATTGTGGTTTGAGGAATGGTGTTTAAGTGGATACCCATTCGCACTTGGGGGGGAGTTTGCTGAAATTTTGATGGATTTGCTAATAATTTTCCGACTTTGAGAGATGGAATGATTGATTTTGTGAGGGGATAATTTGTCTGCAGATATAAAGAGTGGAAAATGTGGAGAGTAAAGGTCTATAACGGATGATTTGACAACAAGAACAATTCTGTGACCGTTGGGAGGACCCATTATAAACAAAAAAAAACGGCTAGTTTGCTTTGGGTTCTATCTAAATTAAAGCCAACGCTTTTTTTAATTTTGGCTTTTCTATATATATATAATATCCCTGAAACACCAATACAACAAACTCATTCGATAAATATGGTAAATCAATAAATAAATTCAGATGATTCTGATGATCAGCAGATTAACAAAATGATTTGAAAAAAACCTAAAAAATTTTATTACCCAAAAGTCACAGCACTTGATTTAAATATAGAAGAAAAACCAATGTTTCAAAAAAAAAATATAATGCTAATACAATTTATGAATGGAACATTGATGGAATGTCTTAATACAACATCTTCAATACGCTCCAACAAATGACAATGGTGTCCAATATATATAAAACTCAAAACCAAACAGGTCAAATTACAAATCATTCTATAGCAAACTTTTTAGTTTGTTGGATTTACTGGACAACTGAAAAGTTAGTAGGATAATTATCTTACCACAAATCAACAACAAGAAATATTAAAAGCCATAAAAAAAAGACAATGAAGGCAATAACATCCTGGATGAACAAGGAAGAGAAATTCAAGACGCTGTTGCAACTCTCATCTGTTTAATATCAAAATATTTTAAAAGAGATCTTTCTCGTCGCAAAGACAAAAATTCAAAATTATTATCAAATTTGAAATATATATATAAAAAAACAGACTTTAAGTAGTACAAAGATATTTTTATGACAAGAGTAATGCAAAGATTTGATAACCAACAACCTTTTTGGAAAGAAAAATTGCTAACAGGACTTCCCACAGTATTAGGAAAAAAAGTTAAAAATCAAATAAGAGAAATTTATAAGGAAATAATTCTTTATGAAAATCTTACATATGGTGAACTCATAAGTTTCACTCAGAAAGAATGCTTAAAAATATGTCAAGATTTAAAACTTCAAAGATAATTGAAAAGAGAAAGAAATTTTTATGCAAAAGAACTAGGATCATTCTGCCAACAATTTGACATTAGGCATGAACCCTTTTCTTCAAAAGCTTGTTACTCTACAAAACCAAAACAAAGAAAACGGAAGAAAAATCTACCAGAATATTATCATAAACCAAAATACAAGAAGCATAGAAAAACAAAACAAAACCAAAAGAAACCTGCAAAAATAGACAAGACAATAAAATGCTTTAGATGTGGAAAAACTGGCCACATTTCAAAATACTGTAAAATTAAAAGAAGAATTAGTCAACTCTAATTAGATAAAGAAACCAAACAAAAAATTAACGAAATACTCATAGGATCTACATCTGATAGTGAAACATCTATAAATAGTGAATCTTCAAAAGAATTACACATAGATGAAATACAAACTACATCTCAATCTCCAATAGAAGATGAGACTTTGATTAATGTCTTAACCAAAGACCAAGAATTCATGATTGAAATTATTGATAAAAATCAAGACTCAACATTAAAAAAAGAATATCTTGAAAAACTAAAAAATTCAATAAAGGAAAAAACTGACAGACCTATAATGACAAATCAAGAAAATATGTACAACATTAAAAATATCATTTTCAATAAATATGAAAACTTTAAACCAAAACAAATAACAAAAGAAGAACTACACATAGAAATAAAAAACATAAGAAAAGAAATATCTGCACTCAAAAAAGAACAACTAAAAATAAAACACCAAGTTGAATGCTTAACAAATTCAGAAAATCAAATAGAATAGTCCTCCTCATACACAAATTCAGAACAATAAAAATCACAAGAATACATGATGATTCTGTCAAGTCTGACCTTATAAAGTACTTGCCATGTCCTTCATGTGATTGACAATATGCTTGCATACTTAGAAAGCCCTAAAAAATCGTCAAAAGTCGATATTGTAACAAATGGTACTATTAAGTTGAATTAAGCCTCGAACTAGTCTAAATAGAGATCTTAAGATGAAATTTAGAATTTTAAAACCCCAGAATGACTTAAAATGATGATTTGGAGTTCGAGGGTTGAATTGGAGTCAATTTGGAATTTTCATGTTCTAGGGGTAAAATGGTAATTTTGTCACTCAAGGACAAAATGGGAATTTTTAGAAACGATTTTGATCACATTTGACTCATTGGAGTATGATTTGAGTTTGAGAGGTGAAAAATTTAAATTCTGACATTTTTGGAGTCCTAGGGGTAAAACGGTAATTTTACGAGTTTACGGGGGCAAAGTTAGAATTTTGGAATTTTACACCACCTAACACTTGTCATGCCCATAGATTTCAGCCATTAACATTTTACATTGTGGATAATTGAAACATTTTATGTGGTGGAGAGAGATTGCTTAATGGATAAGTATTGTATATGGACCAATGGAAACATGTCATGTGTCAAGCTTGGATTATTCTAGAATTTTCTTGTAAAATCTATTTAAAACTCTCTTAGTCTCACCCATATGGCCGACCAAAGCATGAAGTGAAGAGGAAAGGAAAGAATACAAACCCTAGGTTGGAGAATTGAAGAAAAAGTGTGGGATTTCAAGGGATTAAGCTAATAAAGGTAAAATTTTATGATTTTATCTTGTGATTTACACTACCCATGCTTTTTTTTTTCATTTTTCATGCTTAGAACTCATGTTTGCATGATGAACCCATGCTGGCCGAATTTGAGAGGAGAGGTTTTGAGCATTGACTTTGTTAGATTTTAAGCTAATTAAGTGTTTTTGGTTGTTTGGTAATGGAAAGTATGAAAATCTAGCAAGGAATCACTTTGTTCTTCACAAACCCACAGGAGGCCGAATTTTTTAGGGAGGATATTGAGGCTGAAATTGATGATATTTCATGATATATTGGTGGTATTTAATGATTGGTGAGGCTAGAAATTTAATGGGAAATTTTGGCATGAAAATTCGAATTTTTACCTAATGTATAGACATGTGCGATTTATGGTTCGGACTAATAAATTGAATCATATTCACAGTCATTGAGGTATTTTAAGTATAATTGGAGTGTAGAAAGTGAAAGAAATCGATTTGAAGTTAAATTAGAGGTTTTAGCCAATTACACCGAGAATAGTGCGAATTAGGTCGAATACCGTATTTAAACGGCTATTCAGACATTTTGCATCACATTTAGTGCATTCATATAGATTTATAGAGCCTGAAATAGTTTATGATAAATTGACACAATTTATTGAAATTCATGTCACGTATGATATATAGGTGGTGAGCCCTCTAACAAGGGTAAAGAGATTGTGCTGGAAGATCGAGAATAAGAGTATATCGAACTCCTAGTACTGTGAGTAACCTTACTATCGTCTTAATTATCTAAAGTATGTTTTATCCGATTTTGTGAATTTTATGGAAAATGAATTAAATGATTAATTTTTCGATTTTATAAACAAAATGTGATTTAATGAAATGATTTCATAAAATTGTTTTAAGATTGAATGATGGTTTGAAAATAAAGTAATTGGAGACTGTTTTCATGTGTTGTAAATTCATGGTTTGAATCGAATGGCTTATGACAATATTTGCATGAATGGCTGAATTGGTATTTGTGTTGAACTATATATGAACTGTGTATTTAGACTTGAAAGGCTGTGAATTACAATAATTGCCATATCATGTTATTGAATTTTATTAATTGGTGGGATAATTATTAGCTTACTGCAGTGGGTGGGTTTCGTGGACCAGTCTATTAGAGGGGCATGGTAACCTCGTTATATTCTTACCTCAGTATGAGAGGCGCAGGTGGATAACTCTTGAGGTTAACACTTTTAGAGTTCACTTCATGTCAAACCACCACGTGAGGGGGAACTCAGCCAACGCCAATGAACAACTATGTTTTCAAAATAAAAACATAATTTATGCGTACATGACTTTTTAACAGCCTTGGCGGACTTAATTGGGATAGCCCTCGATCAAGGTATCCTTGATAACTGGGTATGAGAATGATTTTGGCACGAGCCAAAGTTTTAAGAAATTCATAAGCCATGTTAATTACTCGATTTATATGAATTGATTTTATTTGGTTGAAACAAGTTGAAAGATGATGAATTTCAGTATGTTAAACTGTTTTATCTATCTCTATTTACTCGACTTTAGATGGTTTAGATGGTATCTATTTACTCACCGAGATTTTATAATCTCACCACCCTCATTTTCAACCATTTCAGGCCCAAGGTAGTCTGTGGATAGCAGATATCGTCAAGGATTATAGTTGGCTTTACTACTCTAAAAACTGTAGGTTTACTACCTTTGCGCACTTTTGTTCCTTGTGGGCCCACGAGTCACTGTAAAGTAAATTTCATATCCCGGTTATTTGTATTATAGTACGTATGAATTTATTTAGCTTTTACATTACAAAAATTATTGACCGATGACTCTATAAATATTGTTTTACAAGAAATTAGAATATTTTACTGAATATTTTTATTTTATTTAAATAGTTGCAATATCATTTTTAATAAATGTTTTAGACACCCAAATTTATTTTAAATCATGAAATATGTGTTTTCCACTCATCTACTACATCTTTAGTTGGGTTCGAAAAATTTTAAGAAAAAATGACGAAAATGCCCTTGTGAGATGAAAATTATTTTCCACCGTTTTGAAAGGGAAAGAACTTAAAATTCTTTAAAAATGAGGTTTGGCGATGATTACTCATAGAGGAGATGAAAAAAAATGGTACTAAAGCCTTGCGGGGTTCCGGTTGGCACTTCGGGTAACGATTGTCTACCGGGACGTCGCGGCAGTTATCACGGGCTCAAGGGGAGTACCGGGTCGTGAAGATTCTTACAGAGCTATCAATACAAAGATATCTAATAAAAATACATCTTTTAATCAATGATGAATTTCGAAAACCCCCTAAAACAAATTACTATTTCAGCACTTGAAAAATCAAAGGGAAAAGAGATTGTCTTACACAAACCAAAATCTCTCCAAATTACTTTTCCTACATCCCAGACAGAGTTTTCCTCCCATAAGAGTTCAACCCAATACTATCCCAAAAAATCCTTCTAGAAAGTTTTACTTGTAGAAAACGGATTTCATGAGAAATTTCCAAATATCACAATTAGAAAAGCCTTTCAGGGGTGGCATTACAAACTATGGGATTTCCAAAAACCCTAACAATATTATGAAAGTATTCTGATTCAAACTAGATCCGTTTGTTTCAAACACTATATCGAAAAAAATGATCCCAATCTTATTACCCATTCTACAGCCCTAATCCTAAAAGTCCTTAGACCCATTGACTGGGGAGAAAACCTAAACCAACTTCAAAAATTTTCAGCCAAATTCACAACAACCATAGACCATTGTCCTGTTTTTAATTATTGGGATTATTAACAAGCCTGGTTCAATACCTTTCTCTTCAACAATAAACACACCAGATATTCCTGATTAGTATTTATCAAATTTGGAAACCAATACAAATTTCCATTATGGTTCACACTTTGGTGGAATAGGTTTGGTCCATTAAGGGAAATACTCCTTCCAAAATTTGACGATTTATATAAAAAATTCTCCCAAAATTTTCAACCTGAGCTTGATTAGGACAAATTACATTTTCAATTCATTTTTTCTCAAAATTAATTATCTCTTAGATTACATCATGGGATTATGCATATGATGTTGATCCCCAAAATGGAGCACCTGTGGTTATTCGTACATTCAAAACCAAGTGGTGGGACAAGTTTGATGACAGGAAATATGATCATCAGTTCCTTAATAACTGGTTCAACAAAAATCCAAAATTCTGCAAGATGGGTAAATTATCTCAAGAAACGGTAAGATTTCTTCAAGCTAAATCAAATGCAAGTGCACTGCTTGCCCAAGCAAAAAATAAGACAGAATACAAGAGGATCATGGTGGAAATGCTCAACTCTCTTGATTCTGATGAAGAACAGGAACAAGAAGAAGACTCAACAACTTCAAAAGAAACCACTAATTTATCTTGAGATGAAGAATACATTCCCTCAAAAAAAAAAATTAAAAAAAGACAAGACAGCCTTTGCATGCTTTCGACAAAGGGAATTAAAGCAGAAGAAAAAAGACGAATCAGTCTTTCAAAAATAAAGAAGACAAGACAGCCTTTGCATGCTTTCGACAAAAGGAATTAAAACAGAAGAAAAGAGACGAATCAGTCTTTCAATCACTAATAATTCAGAAGCAAATGAAATGCAAATGAAATCAAATAAAATGAAATGTAAGTGAAATGTAAATACAAATGTAAGATGTTGCCTATAAAAGGCCTAGAAGGTTAAGGAAAAGGCAGGCCTCTCAAATTATAAAATTTTTTTTCCTGTAAAATCTTCTTCAAGATCAATAACATTTCTGGAAATTTTTCTGCTTTACTTTTCTCTTCTTTTGAATATTTTCTTCTAGTAATACCGGTGATCCTCAAGTAATATTGGTATCAGAGCTAGTCGAAAAAAGGGTACTTCTTTAAAATCGATTGTTTTGTAACACTGATATTTATTTTTTGAGTTCTGGTTTTAATTGCTTTGCTTGTACTATGTCAATTTCTGCTGAGTCCTAAGGATGAAAGTCTGGACCATGGGTTAGGCAATTAAGACACCTCTCTTTCCTGTAGGCAGAAAAAGATATTGTTTCAAAGCAGTAGAGACCCTTCTTTGTAAGATAATAAAGTGATGGTTACAAAATGCTTCCTTTTTTAAGATCTACCTCTTGCTTTAGTTCGGCTTCTAACCAAGCCCAATCAATCAATGAAGAAAATATTCAATATGAAAATATAACACAAGAAATAGACAATTGAGAAATTTCTAGAGTCCCTCAAAATCAGATATATAAATCCTCAACATTTCATAGCTTGCACCTAAATTCTGTTTATGGATATTTAATAAAAATTAAAGAAAAAGGGATACCCATCCAAAACCAATATGAAAACATCCACCTTTTCGATCAAGAAATAATTGAGAAACTTAAAAATAAAAAATATGATTATATTCATTTTGGATTAGTACAAGTAGGATCTAAACCTCTTACCAAAGAAGGACTGGATACTTCTATCCTCATAGCCCTAAGGGACAAAATACATCTTCATTTTAATGATTCTTTATTAGGGACAATAGAAACAAGTCTATGTAGAGGACCAATACATTTCAATTGTTTCTCAAATTTCATGGTACCATTAAAAGATAGAAACATCTTAAATTTTCTAACACTCCAAATTCAAACACATAATTATAAAATGATGCCAGGGTTAGAACCATTAACCTTGGTATATAGATTATATTACAAGGCTATGTACTCTATCATCGATACTAAGGCTTGTTGGCTTATTAGTTTTTGATGATAATAAAACATTCTCATTCATTTGTATCTAATAATTCTACTTGAGTGTGCAGGACAAGAATTGCATACTAATGATAAATAAATAATTCCATGGGACATATCAAAGAGGTATATGAATAGGAAGCCACAACTAATCAACAATTTAGAAGCTCCTTAGTTGAATAATGAAGGGTTAGTCAGTTAAAATTCGAATTAGAAGTTGGCGGGCACAAGAGTATTGAGAAACAGAAAAGACTTAGTCGACCAAGAAATAGGTTAGTCGACTAAGAGTCTACTGCTAGAAATATGGACTTCAAGACAAAACTAACTTAATTGACAAAGAAGGAAGTTAGTAGACTAAATGCTCACTGCCAGAAGTAGAGAATAGAAGATAGAAACAACTTAGTCGACTAAGAGCATTCTGCTAGAAAATTTGAATTGTGCACTAGAAGACAGATTAACGGCCAGAACTGTAACAAAAACTGTTTCCAACAGTCAAAAATTGCCTAACACCTATCAGAGCTGATTTTCCAAGTATTTAAGAGGCTTCCAATGGCTAGAAATGTAATTAAAGCTTCCAAGAATAAAAAGAGCTCAAAAAACCAGCAAAAACTCTCTGCATTCTTCTGCACTTCACGCCTATCCTTGTAAAAGATTCAAGCACTTTACTTTGTACCACTTAAATCAAGCAAGTGATCATAGGTACACCTTTATTTCTCTTTTCTTTGTATACTTAGAGTGTGCAAGACACTATAAGGGGGTTGATTCAAGCTAGGATTGCTTGATTGAGCATAGGTTCTAACTTAGCCTTGAAAGGTTAGGTGTTGGGTTTTAATTGATCCTGGTAAAAACTATTGTGAAAAGTTTTGGCTAAGCCTAGTAAAAGCCATTGTAAAGCTTGGTGAAAGCTTGTGAATTTCACCTTTTATAGTGGATTGATTTGGAAAATCCTTGGTGGAATAATCAAGGTAGTGGATGTAGGTCTTGGATCGAACCACTATAAATTCTGGTGTATTATTTACTCTGTCTTTGTTTTTATTTTTACTCCTTAAATTATTCCCTCATCTTGCATAGAACAAGTCTTTATTGATCTTAAACTTGTCTTCAACTTAGAGCCAATTTGAGTATGAGCCAAAAAGTGCTATTCACCCCCCCTCTAGCACATTCATTAGGGACCAACAAGGCTTTAATTCATAGCCCAATAGGAGAAATTCTCTTAATCTAGACAAACATGTCTAGATCCCATACAACCATACCCAGGACCATTCAATGGCATGAAGTATAACTTCCAAATAGATAGAAACTCGAAAAAGTCACAACTGTATCAAAGAAGGAATAATTCCAACAAAATATTATGATAAAACATTAGAAGGACTAAAACTACCAACGGTGGTAAACTCAAAATTACATATAAAGTTCCTAATGCAGAAGTATGCAATCAAGGAATCAAATTTAAAACTCTTTTTCTAATGGTTAAAAACATAACCCAAGATGTCATTCTAGGTACCCTATTCATATCATTACTAAAACCATATAAAGTTACAAATCAGGCAATTACTACAAAAATACTAAAAACTAAAATAATCTTTCCCTTCATAGAAAAACCAAAGATCAAATATATTAACTTACTAAAATCTTTGTCAATACACATAAACCAACTCAATTCCTTAATCAATCATAAACAAAGACAAATTGCTTATTTAAAAGAAGAAGTTTCTTTTAAAAGGATAAATGAACAATTAACTAATAAAGAAATCCAACAACGAATTGGACAAATTAAGAATGAAATAGAAAAAATAATTTGTTTTGATATCCCCAATGCTTTTTGAGATAGGAAAAGACATGAGGTAGAATAACCTTATCAAAAAGATTTTAATGAAAATCAAATACCTACAAAAGCGCGACCAATCCAAATGAATAAAGAAATGGAAGAATTTTATAAAAAAGAATCCAAGATTTATTAAAGAAAAACCTTATAAGAAAAAGTAGTTCACCTCGGAGCTGTTATGCTTTTTATGTCATAAAGAATGCAGAATTAGAAAGAGGGACACCAAGATTTGTAATTAATTACAAACCATTAAATAAAGCATTACAATGGATTAGATACCCGATCCCAAATAAAAAAGATGTTTTGCAAAAACTATGCAATGCAAATACTTTTTCAAAATTTGACATGAAATCTGGATTTTGGCAAATCCAATTAAAAGAAAGTGAGAGATGTAAAACAACATTCACTATACCATTTGGACAGTATGAATGGAGTGTTATGCCTTTTGGTCTGAAAAATGCACCATTAGAATTCCAAAAGATAATGAATGAAATATTCAACCCATATTCCCAATTTACTATTGTTTACATTGATGATGTTTTAGTATTCTCAGAAAGTCTAGAAAAACACTTCAAACATCTACAAATCTTTATTAATATTATCAAAAGAAATGGACTAGTAGTCTTTAGATCCAAAATCAGTTTATTCTAGACAAAACTGTATCAATTCATTTTTATATATATAAAAGTCATTAAGCTATATTAAGCTAAAGAATGGTGTAGAAAACATTTCTATTCCAACAAAAAAAAAGAGAAAATTATTTCAAGACCTATAAAGATAAGAAAAACCAAATCTTACAAGAATATTACAATTTCATGAAAAAACATTAAATCTTAATAAAATTCTTCGAATGGTTTGAGGAATGCTATTTAAAACCAATAAACGCTACAGAAAATATAACCAAATGGCAAACTACCAAAGGGGAAGTTGAATCTCAACATCTTCCTTTGGTAGAAGTTCAATATTCACATAAAAATGCGGGAATAAAGGGTAACTCCATTACGAATGAGATCTTCTAATCTAGGAGAAATTGTTTCATCAGGAGACATAAAATGATAGTTGAGCAAAACAATTATACAAATCTAAATCTCCATACTATTTCAAAACAATTAAAAAATCTAGAAACCTTAATAGAAAATCAACCTAAATCTATACAAAATTTACCAATAAACATAAAAAATGCCAAAGCTAAAGAACCAATTTTCAAACCTTTTGAAGTTTCCAAAAAATTCCATCAAGAACAACAAAATCAATTCCTAAGGGAAATTTAAAATCGAATTGATGCTTTAGAAAGCAAAAATTCAAGAATAGTAATCCCTGATACACCAATACAACAAACTCATTCGATAAATATGGTAAATCAACAAACAAATTCAGATGATTCTGATGATCAGTAGATTAACAAAATGATTTGGAAAGAACCTAAAAAATTTTTTTACCCAAAAGTCACAGCACCTGATTTAAATATAGAAGAAAAACCAATGTTTAAAAAAAAATACAATGCTAATACAATTTATGAATGGAACATTGATGGAATGTCTGAATACAACATCCTCAGTACACTCCAACAAATGACAATGGTGTCCAAAGTATATAAAACTCAAAACCAAACAGGTCAAATTACAGATCATTCTATAGCAAACCTTTTAGTTGCTGGATTTACTGGACAACTGAAAGGTTGGTAGGATAATTATCTTACGACAAATCAACAGCAAGAAATATGAAAGGCCATAAAAAAAAAAAGACAATGAAGGCAATAGCATCCTGGATGAACAAGGAAGAGAAATTCAAGACGCTATTGCAACTCTCATCTTTTCAATATCAAAACATTTCATAGGAGATCCTTCTCATCTCAAAGATAGAAATTCAGAATTATTATCAAATTTGAAATGTAAAAAACTAGCAGACTTTAAGTGGTACAAAGATATCTTTATGACAAGAGGAATGCAGAGATTTGATAACTAACAACCTTTTTGGAAAGAAATATTTCTAGTAGGGTTTCCCACATTGTTAGGAGAGAAAGTTAGAAATCCAATAAGATAAATTTACAAAGGAATAATTCTTTATGAAAATCTTACATATGGTGAACTCATAAGTTTCACTCAGAAAGAAGGCTTAAAAATATGTCAAGATTTAAAACTTCAAAGACAATTGAAAAGAAAAAGAAATCTTTATGCAAAAGAACTAAGATCATTTTGCCAACAATTTGACATTAGTCATGAACCCTTTTCTTCAAAAACTTGTTGCTCTGCAAAACCAAAACAAAGAAAACATAAGAAAAATCTACTTGAATATTATCATAAACCAAAATACAAGAAGCATAGAAAAACAAAACAAAACCAAAAGGAACCTGCAAAAATAGACAAGACAATAAAATGCTTTAGATGTGGAAAAACTAACCACATTTCAAGATACTGTAAAATTAAAAGAAAAATTATTCAACTCCAATTAGGTGAAGAAACTGAACAAAAAATTAACGAAATACTCATAAGATCTACATCTAATAGTGAAACATCTACAGATAGTGAATCCTCAAAAGAATTACACATAGATGAAATACAAACTACATTTCAATCTTCAACAAAAGATGAGAATTTGATCAATGTCTTAACCAAAGACCAAGAATTCATGATTGAAATCATTGATAAAATTCAAGACTCAACATGAAAAAAAGAATATCTTGGAAAACTAAAAAATTCAATAAAGGAAAAAACTGACAAACCTATAATGACAAATCAAGAAAATATGTACAACATTAAAATATCATTTTCGATACATATGAAAACTTTAAACCAAAACAAATAACAAAAAAAGAACTACACAGAAATAAAAAAACATAAGAAAAGAAATATCTGAACTTAAAAAAGAATAACTAAAAATAAAACACCCAGTTGAACACTTAACAAATTCAGAAAATCAAATAGAACAGTCCTCCTCAAACATAGATTCAGAACAACAAAAATCACAAGAATACATGATGATTCTCACAGAGGTATCAGTACAAAGATATCTAATCAAAATACATCTTTTAACCAATGATGAATTTCAAACAAAAATGATTGCACTTTTTGACACAAGTGCATATCAAAACTGTATCAAAGAAGGAATAATTCGAACAAAATATTATGATAAAACATCAAAAGGACTGAAAACTGCTAATGGTGGTAAACTCAAAATTAAATATAAAGTTCCTGATGCAGAAGTATGCAATCATGGAATCAAATTTAAAACTCCTTTTCTAATGGTTAAAAACATAACCCAAGATGTCATTCTAGGTACCCCATGTTAGGATGAGCCCTGCAGTCAATTGGGATTGGTTAAAGCTTGATTCCAATAATGTAACAGTGTCATTCATGTTGAATGATTAGAGGTTTTCCTTCATCAATAAGACATCAATTATTATGAGTTATAAGTTTAATTGGATGAAGTCCATGAGATTAATATGCCTTGCAAGGAAACTGTAATGGGTTGGAGTTATGAGATTCCTATGCATCAAAGCACAATCTCAAAATGTTCTTGGTCAATGTATGATTGAGACTAGACATCAATGATGCTTAGAGATTAGTATATTCTATATTCCTTACTTTGAAAGTAAGCAATCGATCACATAGATTGAAGTATAGAGATACTTGGAACTAGAATATAGGTGCTTGCCTAGGAGAGCAAGTTCACTGAACATGACCCGCCATGAGAAGTGCATTTGGTAATACACTCTAGTGTCTATGTAGCACTTCTCATGTGTCAGTTGTGTAAATACTCCCTAGACTTGAGACACCAAGTTGTCTTATGTATGGAGTGCTATGCTTTGATTTCATCCCTACAAGTGCCTAACCAAGGATGCCAAAACAGGATGCTTTTGGGGATAGTATGAAGCATGTGAAGGCAAAAGAGTGGTGAAGATAGGAATCACCACTTTAAGTGTTTTAGAGGACATATCCTATCAGTTCTTGGTTAACATTAGCTTATTGAAGTCCTTGGCCAAGGTGACATGGAGATTATGAAAAAGGTTTCATACCTTTCTATAAAGCTAATGCTATAATTGCAGGAACAAATATGGAGGTTAATAAGAGTAGACACTGTACCAAGCTCTTATCATCTCCGGGATATATGATGAAAGAATGAATTACATTGATAGATTGCACACTGAAAGGTTATCAAAGAACCCTTTGACTCTCCTAACAATTGGGTGGCCATGATGCATTGCTAGATGCCAATCTTGGTCTATGGAATTGATTATAAATTAATTGATTGAAATTTATATTAATCAATTAAGTCATTAATCAATTCTATTGCCAACATGTTGGGAACCTAATGGGTCACACACAATGATTGCATTTGAATTAAATTGGGAGAGTGATGATTTAAGTTAGACTTAAATCATATGCTAGGTAATTAACTTCTATAAACTTAATTAAAAGATTTTAATTAAGTTTTAGACATAATTATAAATAGTTATAATTATAAGGCCTTGATTACAAAATATAAAGGAAATTAATTTTGATTTTAATTTTCAAGAACTTAATTAAAAGAGTTTAATTAAGTAATAGGCCCAATATTATAATGTGTTATAATATTGAGGGCTTAATTGCAAAATTGAAATTATTTTAACCTAACTATATAAGTCACCTTTTAACTATTTTCCATATGAGAGTTTTTCACAATTGAAGAAACCTAGTTTTTGTCAGAAAAAGAAAAAAATGTTTTCTTTTTTTGCCACCATTCCTTTTGTGTGAAAGAGAAAATTGCTTATGAAGCAATTTTCGAGAGAGGTTCGGCTAAGATTGTGAAAAAGAAGAAAAGGACAATTGTTGTCCTCTTTTCCAGCACAAAGTATAATTAAAACTCCCTTCTTTGTTGAAGGTTCAAGTGTAATCGTGTGTACTACCATTGGAGGCCAAGCGCTTGATTGGCTAGGGTTTTTGCTCCTTGTGGTGTTCACAGGATTACTTTGGGAAGTGCCATTGTGATTACGAAATTACTTGGTAAGGTAACTTTTTGAATAATAATTTATTTTGTGCTTTTATGTGTTAAATATCACCAAGGTGATCCATGGGTGGAGGCATGTTTTTGTTGTTTAGTTATAAAGTTTTAATTTTCTTTCCACTGCATACTTTGAGCATGCCGTCCATAGCTAAACCCATCACCCCATTCATATCATTACTAAAACCATATAAAGTTACAAATCAGGCAATTACTACCAAAATACTAAAAACTAAAATAATCTTTCCCTTCATAGAAAAACCAAAGATAAAAAATATTAACTTACTAAAATATTTGTCAATACACACAAACCAACTCAATTCCTTAATCAATCATAAACAAAGACAAATTGCTTATTTAAAAGAAGAAGTTTCTTTTGAAAGGATAAATGAACAATTAACTAATAAAGAAATCCAACAACAAATTGGACAAATTAAGAATGAAATAAAAAAAACAATTTGTTCTGATATCCCCAATGTTTTTTGGGATAGGAAAAGACATGAGGTAGAATTACCTTATCAAAAAGATTTTAATAAAAATCAAATACCTACAAAAGCACGACCAATCCAAATGAATAAAGAAATGGAAGAATTTTGTAAAAAAGAAATCCAAGATTTATTAAAGAAGAACCTTATAAGAAAAATAGTTCACCTTGGAGCTGTTCTACTTTTTATATCATAAAGAATGCAAACTTAGGAAAAAGGACACCAAGATTAGTAATTAATTACAAACCATTAAATAAAGCACTGCAATGGATCAGATACCCGATCCCAAATAAAAAAGATCTTTTGCAAAAACTACGCAATGCAAATATTTTTTCAAAATTTGACATCAAATCTGGATTTTGGCAAATCCAAATCAAAGAAAGTGAGAGATGTAAAACAGCATTCACTGTTCCATTTGGACAGTATGAATGGAATGTTATGCCTTTTGGTCTGAAAATTGCACCATCATAATTCCAAAAGATAATAAATGAAATATTCAACCCATATATCCAATTTACTATTGTTTACATTGATGATTTCTTAGTATTCTCAGAAAGTCTAGAAAAACACTTCAAACATCTTAAAATCTTTATTAATATTATCAAAAGAAATGGACTAGTAGTCTCTAGATCCAAAATCAATTTATTCCAGACAAAAATCAGGTTTCTAGGTCATTATATAACTCAAGGGACCATAACACCAATAGAAAGATCCATAAAATTTACAGAAAATTTTCTTGACAAAATTTTAGACAAAACCCAACTCCAAAGGTTTTTAAGAAGCCTCAATTATGTCATTGATTTTTATCCAGGTCTTAGCAAAATATGCAAACCTTTGCATGAAAGAGTTAAAAAGAACCTTATTCCTTGGACCACCATCCATACTGATTTGGTCAGACAAATTAAAATGCATATCAAAGAACTCCCTTGTTTGCATTTAGCAAACCCAAATGCTTTTAAAATAGTAGAAACAGATGCCTTTGAAATAGGATATGGTGGCATCCTTAAACAAGTAAAAAATAATAAGGAACAAATAGTACAGTTTGCCTCTAGACATTGGACCCTGCTCAGCAAAATTATAGTACTATCAAAAAAGAAATTTTATCAATAGTTCGATGCATTTCAAAATTCCAAAGTAATTTACTTAATCAAAAATTTCTTTTGCGAATTAATTGCAAGTCTTCTAAAGAAGTTTTACAAAAAGATGTTCAAACTATTGCATCAAAACAAATTTTTTCTAAATGGCAAGCTATATTAGGCATATTTGACTTTGATATAGAATATATCAAAGGAGAATCAAATTCTTTACCAATTTTTCGTACTAGAGAATTTTTACAGGGTAAAACATGCCTCGAAAATTAAGAGATTAGAAAAAGAAAGGAAAAGAAAAACAAGAGAAAGGAGACAATTCCCCTAAAAATACTACCAAAAAAGAAATCAAATCATTGTACGGAATTTGTACCCAAGAAGAACAAGAAAGTCCTTCTAGGACACAAGATATTTATCAAGATGCTCAAGATCCGAATGAATTAGATTCACAAATAAAAAGATGTATAGAATCTCTTTCCCAATCCCCAGAAGTAGCATTAGCATTAGCTTCTCAAACAGGGATGGAAAACAACCTCAAACAAATTACTATTTTAGCACTTGAAAAATCAAAGGGAAAATAGATTGTCTTACACAAACCAAACCTCTCCAAATTACTTTTCCTACATCCCAGACAGAGTCTTCCTCCCATAAGAGTTCAACCCAATGCTATCCCAAAAAATCTTTCCATAAAGTTTTACTTGTAGAAGAAGGATTTCATGAGAGATTTCCAAATATCACAATTAGAAAAGCCTTTCAGGGGTGGCACTACAAACCATGGGATTTCCAAAAACCCCAATAATATTATGAAAATGTCCTGATTCAAACAAGATTCATTTGTTTGAAACACTATATCGAAAAAAATGATCCCAATCTTATTACCCATTCTACAGCCCAAATCCTAAAAGTCCTTAGACCCATTGACTGGGGAGAAAACATAAACCAACTTAAAAAATTTTCATCCAAATTCACAACCATAGACCATTGTCCTGTTTTTAATTATTGGGATTATCAACAAGCCTGGTTCAATACCTTTCTCTTAAATAACAAACACACCAAACATTCCTGGTTAGTATTTAATTATGTATATCTAAATTTAGGCTATTAGCTTATAAATAGGTTCTTTACTTCTTAGTAAATACACACTCTCGAATAAGATCTTCTTATTTTATTAATACTTTTCTTTCATACTTGTTCTTTTAAGTTATATTTTACAACATGTTATTAGCACGATTCTCTAATTTTTAAGTTTTGGTATGTTAGTACAATAAGCTCACTGTGAAGATTTTCAAGAGGGTGAATTGGAATATTTTGAAATTTCTTCCCAAATTTAAAAATTTTCTTAAACTAAGTCTTTTTTGTGGAGTGAAGAAGTTAAGAACACAAATAAATTTGAGAAGAATAAAAAGGAAAACAACATAAGAATTTTTATAGAGGTTCAGCCTCTTTGTCTACATCCTCTCCTTAGATTTACTAAGGAGTTCAAAATTTACTACTGAAATAAAGTTCAATACAATGTCTTTTATGGATCAAGCACAACCTTACAATACAATGCTTTTTATGGATCAAGTACAACCACCTTACCTTTTACTTTAGTTAAGGTATAACCACTCAAACTACCTTTTAACTTGGTTAAGGTATAACCACTCAAAATATTACAATAAATGAAGAGAGAAGAGCTAATGTACCTCTTAAAGGCTGAATAGCTAGATAGGTACAATGTTTGGTGAGAAGGAAGATAGAGAATTAAAGCACAATAAATGTTACAATTGAAGACTTGTACAAATGTGAGAAGTAAATGAGACTAATGAATGTTAAGAGTAGTAATCTTCTCTTTAAATTGTGTTTTGAAGTCTTCCAACATTTATAAATGTGGTGAGAGCTTGTATTTATAGTTATTGAAGCTTCTAAGGTGGTTGAAGGTGCATTTAATGCGAAATTGGCCGTTTAGCACTCTGCTCCAAGATTCAATTGTCACAGCCCAAAACCCAAGCCATGACCGACGCATGGGCCCATAGGCACAGCCCGCTAAGCCCAAGCAAGCCTCTTTATGAAATCTTGTTCATCATTTCATTACGTCACCATCCCTAAACCACAAATCTTGATTCTCAACTATCCAAATTTCAGTAACGTACATGGCAGCTAAATATTTATATTTGTATTAACCCAAAATATTGTCATTCATTCATTGCCATCTCATAATGGCGTCATCAATCCAAATATACATCTATTGTTTGCAACCTAAATCTTAACGATTTACATCGAGTATATATATATATATATGTATATATACATATATATATACATACAAAAGACTTCTGATGACCAGCGGAGTGACCTTGGGTAAGGGTATGGCTACTGAATGCTAAAATACCTACCAAAGGGTGAATACACTTGAATGCCTCAATTTAGGTCCCAACTGCCTCTGAGTCTAAAAATATGAAGTTTAAAAGAGTGAGTATAAACCCAGTGAGTGAACAGTAGAAGGGAACAAGCAAACGATAAGAAAAATTTTGGAAAACATGATGCACCTGTAGTAAAAACAATGCAATTTAGTTTAAATTCTTGTTAAAACCCCTTATTTCAAACTTTGAGTATTTAATCCTTTAGTGTTGAAGGATCCATGATCAACCATGAAGTTGGAAAGGGTGAGAACTATAGCAGAATCCAAGAAAGACGAGCATAACAGCATAACAGAGGGTTTCTCGTTGCAGCGAAATTCGGAAAAAGAAATTTTTTGAACCTCCCGAGAGTTTCTTGCTTCATTCTCGCTGCAGCGAAATTTTGAACACAGATTAAGTGAACCGCCTCGAGACTTTTTTGCTGCAGCAAGATTCATTTTCGCTGTAGCAAGAATCAGGGCTGATGAAATTAAGGGGGGGTTTTGCTGCATTGAAAATCCGTTTTGTTGCAACGAAAATCAATTTAAAATTAGTTAACAATTTCCAACACTTGACAATCAATACAATCACATCTGATATCCTTATCCTTTCTATAGCACATATAAACAGTTTTATAGCATGTATGATCATCTCTATAGCATATATGCATAAGCATACATACACCCACCGGTCACCAGCTCATGTGCACTCCCACATCGCACATAGCTGTAATCATCCTGTGCACTCCCACACCGCACAACAAACATATATACAACCACCGGTCATCAACTCATGTGCACTCCCACACCACACATAGCTGAAATCACATTAGGTCATCACTGGCATGTGCCCTCCCACACCTCACACACTCGGTTATAATTACAACACAATATTACTTATCAATACATATCATATATCTATATATATGTATCAACATAACATAGATGCACACGGATTCATCACAGTCATATTCCACAACACAAAAATGTTTCCTCAAGGGCTTGTTCCCATGCATATTTTAGAGAAAAGATCAATCAAATATTTCAAGTGAATCAATTATGCTTGTATGCACTTATCCCCAAAACATTTTAATACAAGTTCACTCACCATTTTTTTTGATGCTCTGATCGACTCTAACTGCCTTTAATGCTTTGGATGGAGATGTGGGGCTTCGTTGGAACCTATCATACACAATAGCATCACACCAACCCAAATTAGCGTTAATAAAATTCTAAAAGCCATTTCCTAAATCAGGTTCTACTAGTTATTCTTAACTAGCTTCCAATTACCATTAAATGGCTATTTATTTACTCTACTCTAATCACACTAAAAAAATATATAAACAACCTCAACAATAAAACACTCAAAATCTAATTATAACCATTACCAACAACTTTAAAATCAACCCTAATTCATTACTCACCTTGGTGGATTTTTGTGAGACCTCAACCTCTATAGACTTGTAACTAAGTATAGATGTAATAATACGAGCCAGGGGTAGTTTCGTCATTTTCTCTAATAAGCATCCAGAAGAAAGTTTTATGATATTTTACGATCTAAATGGGTATAAGACTGCATAAATGATGTGTGCTGATGAAAACACAAAGAAAATTAGAAGTTTCAATAATTTTCATAACAGGGGCAAAATGGTCATTTTTCACCTCGAGTTAAAATTTTAAGTTTTTATGAACTCGAATATGTCTAGACCACTATGGATCTTGTCCCAGTGTTAAAAGAGTAAAAAGATTGCATAAAAGATTGGAGGAGAATAAGTTAATTGGTGGAAGGGCATTTTCATAATTTTATGAGAATGGATAAATTTGGCCTATAAATATCTTGAAATTTCCAGCACCTTCTTGAATTTCTACCAGTTGGTCTTCTTTTTCCCTTCTCCTCTCTCACGTTTCTTCAATTCCTCCATGGGAGTTTTCTTCAAGCTTCCATAACTTTTTCTCTTTAGCTCTAATTTTCATGCTTTTGGTGTACTCTTCCATAAACCCTTATGCTCTTTCATCCTCTCACTTTAAAACCCTTAAAAAATCTGGTTTTCATACTTTCTCTCACTCGCTGGGCGTTCTAGAAAGAGAAATAGAGAATTACCCCATTGATTAGGAAGCAATTAGAAGAGAACTTGACTACAAAGGAGCCCTAAGGTAAGTGATGAACTAAGCTTGATTTTAGCTGCAAAAATGGCTAGTAATTGGGNGAGCTGTTTTATTGTTGAGTATGTTCATTACTTTTAGTGATTAAGATAGTGAACATAGATGGCCATTTAATGTGGCAATTGAAAACTAGCTAAGAGATAGCTTTTAGGGTTCATAGTGTGTAATTGACCTATTGCTTATGCTAATGTGATCCTAGGTTCTAAGGAAGCCCCATCATCTCATTTAGACAATTAGAGGAGTTGGAGTCATCTAAAGGCTCTATAATCAATTGGTGAGTGGACTGCCTATCAAAATTATTTTGGGAATATGACTGTTTTGAACAAAGTGTTTGAATGATTTTATACAACTTTTCTCAAAAATGAATGCCTTGAGAACAAGCTCTTGAGAAATGGTTTATGTTATGATATGTGGTTCTTATGAATTTCTATGTGGCTGCATTATGTTGATATACATTTATGCTTGAATATAATGTTGTGTAATTATATTGACTTGGCTATGTGCGAGTAAGGAGTGCACATAAGCCGAGGATGATCTGGTTATGTGAGAGTAGGGAGTGCGCATAACCCGGTGATGACCCAATCATGTGAGAGTAGGGAGTGCGCATGAGCTGGTGATGCTAATGATGGGATGGTGTGCATGATGGTGATGGGTATATGTATATGTATACATACGTAAACATGTGTGTTATAATAAATTTATGAGTCATGTATATGGATGTAATATATGTGAAATTCAGTATGTTAAACTTTGGGAAGTTGTTATGTATTTTTTATTGGTTTTGAACATTTCAAGCAGGGTGGTTTTCTTTAGGAGAAAGGGAAATTTTCGTTTAGTGCCCTGTATTTCGCTGCAGTGAGAAACTCTCGGGTTTGAGAACCTTCACCAGAACTGGTTCTCACTACAGCGAGAATGTATTTCGCTGCAGTGAGATAGTCACTGTAGCTTCTCGCTGCGGCGAAAAGGAATCTCGCTGCAGCGAGAAATTCTCTGTTTGATCAGTTGAATTTCGCTGTAGTGAGAAAGAATCCCGCTGCAGCGAGAAACCTTCTGTTTCTGGGTTACAATTTCGCTGCAGCGAGAAAGAATCTCGCTGCAGCGAAAAACCTTCTATTTTGGTCTCCTATCTTGTCCAATTGTTACTCTATCTTTCACTTATTTGCTACCATATCAGAGCATAGACTTCCAACATTAAGGATTAAATGAGTTAAGTTTAAAATGGGGAGGTTTAATGAGAAACCCTCGGCCAGTTGAGAAACCCTCGTTCGACTAATAACTAAATCCCAATGTCGCTACAACGAAAATTCATTCTCGCTGCAGCGAAGATTCGTTGTCGTATTTGACTTACTTGTGTAATATTGAAGCTTTCATTCTTCAAATGGTTCGTTATGTATGGGTTAATGGTTTTCAAATGATTAATCATTTAAGGCTTGATGAGGGGTTTTTAATAAGAATAGAAACAAATTGCATTGTTTTGAAAAAGAATGCATCATGATTTCATTAAAGATTCCTTATGGTATGCTTGTTCCCTTTCTTGTTCACTCACTGGGTTTGTACTCACCGTTTTTAACTTCATGTTTTCAGATCACGAGGCAGCCGATAACTAAGACGAGGTGTCCTTGTAGACTTATATCCATCTTTGGTAGGTGTCTTGGCATTCGGTAGCTGTACATTCTTCTAAGTCCCTCCGCTAGAAATCGAGTCTTCTTTTTAAGATGTATAGACAAACTTGATGTAAATTAGTAAGATACATGCTATAGACAATGTATGTATATTTTAAATGAGTAATGCCAATACGAGTTGTAAATGTATATTACTATTTTGGTTTAAAGTTATAATTTGTGACTTAGCAATATTTGATGGAATGATGAGTAAGATAAATCGATAGGCTTGCTTGGGCTTAATAGACTACGTTTATTGGGCCTTTGCGCCGGTCATGGCCAGAAATTTGGGTTATGACAATTTTGTAATTTGAATTCCTTTCTAAGAGTTTTCAAGCTATTATGGAATATCTCTCTCTCTTTAAAATGTCCAGCTAGTGAGAGAGTGTATTGAGGAAAGACTTGTGAGACCCCAACCTCTATCGGCTTGTAACTAAGCATAGATGTAATAACACGAGCTAGGGGTAGTTTCGTCATTTTTTCTAATAGCTCCCAGAAGAAAGTTTTATGATATTTTAAGGTCTAAATAGGCATAAGACCACATAAATGATGTGTAATGATGAAAACACGAAAAAAACTAGAAATGACAATAATTTTCACAATAGGGGCAAAATGGTCATTTTTCACCTCGGGTCAAAATTTTTTAAGTTTCGCAAACCCGAGCATGTTTAGACCATTATGGACCTTGTCCTAGTGTCAAAAGAGTAAAAAGATTTCATATAGGGGTGGAGAAGGACAAGCTAACTTACTAAGGGCATTTTCGTAATTTCTAAGGGAGTGGATAAGCTTGGGCTATAAATATCTTCTCCTTCCAGCAGCTTCTTGAATTTCCTGCAGCTTCTTCTTTTTCTTCTCTTCCCATCTCACGTTGCTTCCATCCTCCATGGAAGCTTAATATAGAGCTTGCATAATTTTCTCTCTCTAGTTCTAGTTTTCATACCTTTGTGCCTTTTTGACTAGAACCCTTGTATTCTTTCACTCTCACTTTAAAACCCTTGAAAAATCCTACTTCCATACTTTCTCTCACTAGCTAAGTGTTTAGAGAGAGAAAGAGAAAGAAAGCCCTATAATAAGCTTGGAAGTTGTTGGAAAGAATTTCAAAGTTACAAAGCTATCAAGGTGAGTAGTAAATTAGAATTGAGTTTTAAGTGTTGATAATGTTTAGTGATTGATTTGTGAGTTTATTGTTGAGATTGTGTATTGACTCTAATGTAATTAGGTAGTGAACATAGATAGCCATTAAAATGGCAATTGAAAGCTAGTTAAGAGATAACTTTTAGGGTTTATAATGTGTGAATTAACATAATATTGATGCTAATATGATTCTAGGTTCTAACGAAGCCCCATTACCCCAATTGGATCATTAAGGGAATTAGAGTCAGCTAAAGGCTCAATAATATACCGGTGAGTGAATTGCATTTTTAATTCGTTTTGGGGAATGTGATTGTTTGTACAAAGCGTTTGAATGATTTTATACAACTTTCTTAAAATTGAGTGCCTTGGGAACAAGCTTTTGAGAAATGGGTTATGTTGTGATATGTGTCTATTATGGATTCCAATACTGCTACATTATGTTGATATATGTATATACGTACGAATATATTGTTGTGTAATTATATGGACATAGCTATGTGCGAGTAAGGAGTGCGCATAAGCTGATGATGACCTAGTTATGTGCGAGTAGGGAGTACGCATAAACTGGTGATGACCCAACCATGTGCGAGTAGGGAGTGCACATGAGCTGGTGATGATGGGATGGTGTGCATGATGATGATGGGTATATGTATATATATACATACGTAAACATGTGTGTTATAAGAAATTTATGAGTAATGGTATATGGTTGTAATGTATGTGAAATTCGGTATGTTAAACTTTGGGAAGTTGTTATGTGTTTCTTATTGGTTTTGGACATTTTAGCAGGGTGGTTTTCTTTAGGAGGAAAGGAAATTTTTCATTGGTGCCCTGTATCTCGTGCAGCGAGAATCATTCTCGCTGTAGTGAGAAACTCTCGAATTTTTGGAGGGTGGCTGGCCGAAAACTCGCTGCAATGAGAAAGTTTCTATCTTGGGGCAAAAATTTGATTCATTTTCACTGCAGCGAAAAACTTTCTGTTTTGTCTCACATCTTGATCAATTGTTGCCCTATTTTCCACTTCTTTGATACCATAGTTGAGCATGGACTTCCAACATTAAGGAAAAAATGAATTAAGTTTAAAAATGAGGAAGTTTGGTGATAAACCCTCGGCTAGTTAAGAAACCCTCGGCTAGATGATAATTTAAGTCAAGTGTCGCTGTAGCAAAAATTCATAGCTGCAACAAGAATGCCTTTCCACTGCAGTGAGGACCCGTCGTTTATTTGACTTGATTCGCATGAATGCTATTAAAGTTTTCACTCTCCAAAACCTTTGTTGAGCATGGACTCTTTTCAACAAGTGATTTTTCTCATGTGGGGTTTACATGAGGCGTTTAATAAGAACTCAAACAAATTGCATTGTTTTGAAAAATGAATGCATGATGATTTCGTTAAACATTCCTTATGGTATGCTTGTTCCCTTCTTGTTCACTCACTGGGTTTATACCCACCGTTTTCAACTTCATGTTTTCAGATCACGAGGCAGTTGGTAACTAGGTCGAGGTGCCCTTGTAGGCTCGGCTATTGGTAGGTGTCTCGTCATTCAGAAGTTGTACATTCGTTGAGTTTCTCCGCTGGACATCGAGTCTCCTTTTGATATGTAATAGACAAACTTAGTGTAAATTATTAGAATACATGTTGTAGACAATGTATGTATATTTTAAATGAGTAATGCCAATACGAGTTGGCAATGTCTATCACTATTTTGATTCAAAGTTATGAAATGTGACTTAGCAATATTTGATGGAATGATGAGTACGATAGATAGATAGGCTTGCTTAGGCTTAGTGAACTACGTCCATTGGGCCCTTGCGCCGGTCATGGCTCGAAATTTGGGTTGTGACAAGACTTTTGAGGATTCTTGAGGTGTAGAAGTAAAAGAGTATGAAAAACCCTATGACAAGGTGTATAAAAGCATGAGAAATGGAGTTAATTCTGGGAAAGTTATATAGGTTTTAAGAGAGGCTTCCATGGAAGTTGAAAAACGTGAAATGGAGAGAAGGGATGGGAAGAAGAAGAAAAAGAAGCTACTGGAAATTAGATATTTATGCTTAAAGTTGATTAAAATTCCATTTATTTACAAAAATGCCATTTAATAGTTGACTTTGCCTTCTTTCTTTCCCTTGGTTCAACTTTTTGCTCCTTTGATATTGAGACAAAGTCCATAATAGTCTAGAAGTACTAGAGTTCATGAAAACTTAGAAATTTAGACCCAATATGCAAAATGAACATTTTGCCCCTACTGTGAAAATTGTCATTATTTCTATTTTCTTCATTTATTTCATTATTATATACATCATTCATTTATTTCTTAGGCCTATTTAGACCTTAATAATGTTAGAAAAACCCACTTCTAGAAGCTCACCCAAAAAATGATGAAACTACCCTTAATCCACGTCATCGTGTCTACCTCCGCTACACGTCTATGAAAGTCGAGGTTTCACATCAATGGTCACTATCTATTACTAAATTTTATGATTTATTGGTAGATGATCCTTTATATTTTTGAATATCACTCTCATCTATTGATATATAGCCTTTATCTATCGATAGATGCAAGTTAGGGGGTCTTACAGGAGCTCTCAGGTTGCTAGTATCTATCGATAAATTTTGTGATCTATTAATAGATGGCATTGGTCATTGAAACCCAGATGCCAAGATGAGCAACTATTGATAGATGTAGAACATCTATCAATAGATAGAAGGCATAATCCTTTTTTCAAAGGGATTTTGAGTTGGTTTTTGATTTAAAACACTTTGCCTTTCCATTTTAAAACATTTCAAAGACTTTTTGAACTTTTTGATCATGTGAAAAACAATTTTGATAACTTTTTTTGTCATTTCAAAATTTAGAATCAAATTGAAAAGATAAATCTAACAATCTCCTTATCTTTGATATGACAAAACAATGAGCAAAATTTGTTTCTGTTTCTTTAAAATGCTCCCCCTGATTTTATGCATTAAATGTTGAGAAGGGATGTGTTTTGAAAAAGAAATATAAGTGCTCCCCCTTAATTTTTGCATTTAAAATTTAAAATTCCACTTTGAAAATTGCAACTCTTGTTAAATAAAATGAGGAACAAATTTTGACGCCTCTATTCTCCCCTTTTTTGTTATATTAAAAAGATTGTGAGCAATGAAATGGAATCAATTGAAGCATATTTGTCAAGTTTTTAAATTGTGAATTAAGCTATGAAAAATGCACAATGTGATGAGTAAGATCAAAAAACAAATATAGATTATATCAATG
The DNA here is from genome assembly GCF_000208745.1 of Theobroma cacao. NCBI lineage: Eukaryota > Viridiplantae > Streptophyta > Magnoliopsida > Malvales > Malvaceae > Theobroma > Theobroma cacao. The sequence goes on along the minus strand of NC_030854.1, from coordinate 13,295,664 downwards.
AGAAAAAGAAACGAAACAGTCAACATGAAGTTTACTCATAGAAACCAAGCAAGCTAATTACACCAAATATAAACCAAATGTCTAAAACATGAAAATAAACAGCTAAATACAACTGAAATAGCTAGATACAACTAAAACAATCAAAATTACATGATGCATGATGAAGAGATGCTCATGTAGCCATCCAACCAAGGCATCAAAAAATCAAGGCAAAGAGATGTCTCCCCTGAACACTCAAGACGATGGTGGAAACCGAGAGCGAAACTCATCCTCCAAGTTTTATTGGTGTTGCAAGATCTCATAGTTTTACACCTCTAAAACATTCATACGAGTGGTCAATCTAAAGTCCATGGTTTCCATATACGAGAGAAGTTTGGTGAAGGCCCACTCAATATTGAGTGTGGTGGACATAAGATAGTTAGAACTAGGAGAACTAGGTTGAGCACTAGATGGACAACTAAAATATGCACTTGGTTCACCCTCATTCCTTTCATCACCCTCGTCATTTAAGACTAAATCATCAACTAACTCCTTCCTCACACAAATGTTGTTTTTGAACTTAAAACCTAGCTTGTTTGTTGGTTCCATTAGTTTTTAATGATAATAAAACATTCTCATTTATTTGTGTCTAATACCTTTACTTGAGTGTGCAGAAAATTAATATATAAAATTAATTTATTGACTCTTCAAAGAGTATTTTTGAAAGAAAAAAAAGGGATAAAATCAGCAAGATGTAACTGAATAACAAGGAGAAGCTTATTGGTGAAACAAGGAAGAACATTAGTTGACCAAGTTTCAAATTGGAGAGATGGCGGGTTGAAGAGTTTGAGAAACAGAATCAACTTAGTTGATTAAGACAGTCGACTAACTGCTTTCTGCCAAGATCTGCAAACCAAAAACAGAATCAACTTAGTCGACCAAGTCAGTCGACTAAGAGCTCTCTATTTGCAATTTGAACCAGAGCACTATAAGACAAATTAACGGCTAGAACTCATCCTCAACTGTTTCCAACGGCCATAAATTGTCAAACTGCCATCAGAGTTGCATGTCCAAGTATAAAATGGTCTTCCAACAATGAGAAATGAGTTTTTGAGAAGCCTTGAATGAGATTTGAGCTATAGAAAGTAAAAAAAACCAGAAAAGCTTCATTGCACTTGTTTGCACTTAAACGCCTACTCTTTGCAATTGTATTTAGCACTCAATCTTGTACCACTCAGATCAACCAGTGATCATAGGTACCTTCTTTTTCTACTTCTCTTGTATTCTTAGAGTGAGGGAGTCACTCTAAGGGGTTGTTCAAGCTTGGGATAGCTTGATTGTTGAAGGTTGTGGTTGAGCCTTGGAAAACCACTTTGGGTTTTAGTTTAGCCTGTGCAAAACTAGTGTAAAAGGTTGTGGCTGAGCCTAGTAAAAGCCATTGTAAAGCTTGGTGAAAGCTTGTGAATTTCACCGGTCTATAGTGGATTTGTGGGAAAATCCTTGGTTGGATAATCAAGGTAGTGGATGTAGGTCTTGGATCGAACCACTCTAAATTGTTGTGCATCTTATACTCTGTTTTTATTTTTTTAAGTTCTGGAAATTAGTTTCCAATATTGTTGAGACCCAAATTGTGCTATTCACCCCCCTTTAGCACATATTATAGGGACTAACAATTGGTATCAAAGCTAGTTCCCTATTTTTAAGGCTTAACATCCTTTGGGATGATCCAAATGGCTCAACAAAAAACCATAGTTGCTGAGGGACAATCAACAAACAGACCACCTCTGTTTGATGGCTCTAATTACCCTTATTGGAGCACTAGAATGTCAATTTATATTAAGGTTATAGATTATGAAATGTGGGACGTCATAACTAATGGACCCTTTATGCCCTCAACCGTGAATGTAGTGACAAATGAGTTGATGCCCAAGCCAAGGTCTGAATGGTCTGAGGCTGAAAATAAGAAAGTTCAAATAAACTTTAAGGCCATCAACACAATACATTGTGCCGTGACCCCCACTGAATTTAACAAAGGCTCAAGCTGTACAACAGCTAAACAAGTATGGGAGAAACTTAGGTTAATCCATGAAGGGACTTCCCAAGTCAAGGAGTCCAAAATTGTCTCTTAACACATAGTTATGAAATGTTCAAAATGGAGCATGGTGAAGACATCACCAACATGTTTGATAGGTTTACAAACATCACAAATAAATTGAGTCAGCTAGGCAAGCCTATCCCTAAACATGAATTAGTTAAGAGACTGCTTAGAAGCCTACCAAAATCATGGAAACTAAAAGTGACTGCCATTAGAAAGCTTAAAGATCTGAACATCATCACTCTCGATGAGATTTGTGGTTCTCTTCTTACTCATGAGTTGGAGCTTAAGGAAGAAGAAGAAGAAGAAGAAGACCGAAGGGAAGCAAAGGAAAAGAAAAATAGCATTGCGCTTAAAGCCAGCATCTTTGAAAAAGAGCTGGAAGAGCTTTCCTGTGATGATGATGAAGAATTAGCTCTAGTTGCAAGAAAATTTAGAAAGCTAATGAGCAGAAGAAATTGAAGGCTAACTAGAAGAGGTTTCAGGAAAGACCAAGATGCTTCATGGAAAATAAGGAACAAAAATGACTCCAACAAAAAGGAGGAGATGATCTGTTATGAATGCAAGAAACCTAGTCACTTGAAGTTGGAGTGTCCATTGAGGAAAGATGAAACTCCCAAGAAAAATAAGAAATCCAAGAAAGCAACGGTGGCTGTTGCATGGTCGGACAGTGACACATCAAGCTCTGAAACTGATGATGAAAAATCTTATGAAAGAGCAAATATCTATTTAATGGCACAAGAGGATGAAACAGAGGTACCCTCATCCCCCTGCATTAATTCTTATGATGGTTTACAAGATGAGTATGAGTTCCTTTATGATGAATTTGAAAAGCTTTTTTCAAAATACAAATCATTAAAGAAAAAGGCTGCATTTGTTGAAAATGATTTGGAACAAATTAAACAAGAATTTACTTCTATTTTTGAGCAAATAAATATTTTGCAAATTGAGTTAGAACACTCAAAAACTGACTTTGAGGTTTTAAAAGAAGAGCTGAAAAACAAGTTTGAAGCTTTGCAAATAACTCTTGATGAAAATACAGCTCTTAAATATTTGAAAAATGAATCTTCAAAAAAAGATACATACCATAACAAAAATTCAGCTAAAGCATTACCTAAATGTTATAATTGTGGTAAACATGATCATTTATCATATGACTATTTTAAGAAAAGAAGAGTGTAAAAAGTTAAGAGAATCTAGGTTCCTAAGGGATCTTTTGTTGCCACTAACATTCAAGGACCCATCAAAGTATGGGTACCTATAAAGAAAAACTGAAATTCTGTTTTGTAGGTTGAGTTGAACTTAAAGGAGATATGTTCAAAAGCTCAAGTCAAGAAGAAACAGCCTTGGTACTTGGACAATGGCTGTTCACGGCACATGACAAGACATGGAATGTTGTTTGCTCAGCTGGATAAGAGAAATGGAGGAATCATATCCTTTAGAGATGATTCAAAAGGAAGAATCCATGGTATAGGTACAGTTGGTAAGAATTCCCAATCTCAAATTAGTCATGTGTTGCTGGTTAAAAGCTTAAAGCATAATTTACTAAGTATTAGTCAATTATGTGATAAAAGATTTAAAGTGTGCTTTGATTCAACTAAGTGTGAAGTGATTGATATGAGTACAAACAAAATCTCATTTATAGGAAATAGATTGAAGAATATGTATGTAATCCTTCTTGAAGATCTTGAAGTAAATAGTGAAATATGTCTTATTGCAAATGCTGAAAATGATAGTTGGCTATGGCATAGGAGATTAGGACATGTGAGCATGCATACTATGTCAAAATTAATTAAGAAAAATCTTGTTGCTAGACTGCCTGAGTTAAAATTTGAAAATGATAGGATATGTCACTTGCCAACTAGGAAAACAAGTTAGGACATCCTTCAAGTCTAAGAAGATTGTGTCAACATCTAGACCTCTTGAATTGCTTCATATTGATCTATTTGGTCCAATAAGCACAACTAGCTTAGGAGGAAAATCTTATGACTTTGTAATAGTTGATGACTATTCTAGATATACTTGGGTGTATTTTCTTGTTCATAAGAATAATGCTCTTCAAGCATTCTTAAGTCATTGTAAGAAAGTCGAAAATGAAAAAGGACTAGCCATAGTTAGCATAAGGAGTAATCATGAAGAAGAATTTAAAAATGATGAGTTTGAAAAATTTTGCAATGAAAAGGGGTTGAATCACAATTTTTCTACACCTAGAACACCCTAGCAAAATGGAGTTGTAGAGAGGAAAAATCGAACCTTGAAGGAAATTGCTAGGACCATGCTATGTGAGAACAACCTATCTAAATATCTTTGGGCTAAGGTAGTAAATACAATAGTTTATATTCTTAATAAAGTCTCAATAAGACCCTTGATTTCAAAGACTCCATATGAACTTTATAAAGGTAGGAAACCAAATATTTCTCACCTTAGGAGTTTTGGCTATAAATGCTTTGTATTGAACAATGGAAAATAGCCCCTAGGGAAGTTTGATGTAAAGAGTGATGAAGTAATATTTTTAGGATATGCATTAAACTCAAAGGCCTATAGAATTTTTAACAAAAGGACCTTGACCGTTGAAGAATCAATTCATGTAGTTTTTGATGAGTCAAATGCATTGCAAAAAGAAGTTCATGATGATGATGATGATGTAGAAGTCCTAGAAAAACAAATGGAAAAAATGAGCTTAGAAAACAAAAAAAATAATGAAGCAAGCTCACCTAGAAGAAAAGATGAAACTCCACCTCTTGAAAATCTGCAAATAGCAGAAAATCAGCATGATGATCTACCAAGGAGTTGGAGATTTGTGAGAGATCACCCACAAGACCAAATAATTGGTGAGATTTCTTAAGGAGTTAAAACTAGGAAAGCAACTAGAGAAACTTGTGAGTTTTCAGCTTTTATATCTCAAATTGAACCTAAAAACTTTGAAGAAGCTGAAAAAGAGGAAAGTTGGATAATGGCCACGCAAGAAGAACTTGATCAATTCACAAGGAGTCATGTATGGTCATTGATACCTAGACCTTCAAATCACCCTATTGTTGGTACAAAATGGGTATTTAGAAATAAGGTAGATAAACAAGGAAATGTAGCTAGAAATAAAGCTAAGTTGGTAGCAAAAGGATACAACCAAGAAGAAGGAATAGATTATGATGAAACTTTTGCTCCAGTTGCTAGGATTGAAGTTATAAGGTTGTTGCTAGCTTTTGCATGTTTCATGAAGTTTAAATTGTTCCAAATGGATGTCAAAAGTGCATTCTTAAATGGATTAATTCAAGAGGAAGTATATGTAGAACAACCACCTAGTTTTGAAGACTTTGAAAAATCTGATCATGTTTTCAAACTTCATAAAGCCTTGTATGGATTGAAACAAGCTCCTAGAGCTTGACATGAGAGGCTTTCAAAATTTCTAGTTAAAAAAGGGTATGATAGAGGCAGCATCGATAAATCATCGTTCATTAGGAGATATCTAAATGATTTAATTGATGTGCAATTATATGTGGATGACATTGTATTTGGTGCAACTAATGAGGCTTTATGCAAGAACTTTGCTAAGGAAATGCAAGGTGAATTTGAAATGAGCATGATGGGAGAGTTGAAGTACTTCCTTGGTCTTCAAATCAAACAAAGTGAGGAAGGAATCTTCATCAACCAAAAAGATACACTCATGATATGCTCAAGAAATTTGATATGCTGAGCTGAAATCAATTTCTACACCAATGAGTCCATCCACCAAACTCGACTTAGATGAAAAAGGTAAGAATGTAGATCAAAAGCTCTATAGAGGTATGATCGGCTCTATTTTCTACTTAATAGCAAGTAGACCAGATATTCAGTTTAGTGTGTGCTTGTGTGCTAGATTTCAGTCAACCTAAAGAATCACACCTAACAGCTGTTAAGAGAATTTTAGATACCTCATAGACACTTTAGAACTAGGAATATGGTACTCTAGAGACTTAACTCTTAGCTTAGTTGAATATTCACATGTTGACTTTGCTAGCAACAGAACTGATAGGAAAAACACTAGTGGAATATGCTAATTTTTAGGAAGGATGCTTGTGTCTTGGTCCAGCAAAAAGCAAAACTCAGTGGCACTGTCTACAACAGAGGCTGAATATGTATCATTAGGTAGTTGTTGTGCACAAATCCTTTAGATCAAGCAACAATTAAAAGAAAATGGAATAACTATGCATAATATACCAATATACTGTGATAACACAAGTGCAATCAATATATCAAAAAATCTTGTGCAGCACTCTAGGACAAAGCACATTGAAGTTAGACACCATTTTATAAGAGACCATGTGGTGAAAAATGATATTAAGATAGAATTTGTGAATACGTTACATCAATTAGCAGACATTTTTACCAAACCTATGAGTGAAGATAGATTCTGTGAGATTAGAAAAAATTTAGGGATGATTAGTGTGAAGGAATTATAAGAAAACCTTTGGCTCTCACATAGAAAACAGAATGCTTTCAGTCGACTAAGGACTTCTTAGTCAACTAAGAGTGGTCTGACAGCCTTAAATAATAAGACTCAGTGAGTTTTAGAGAAAGAAGAGTAAAATGTGGTAAAAATTTGGGTTTACGGGGTGCAAAAAGAATGAAGAAAAACTGTCAAAGGTAAATAACCAAACTTTAGAGGGAAGTTTGAAATTATAAAGAAATAAAATAGGGCAATACTTAAAGGAAGGTGAGCGGTTTTTTTTTGGCAATAACTACTGACTATCTCTCCTCCTTTCTCCCCTAAAACCCGTTGCTCTAAAAATAAAAACCTAAATCTCCCTGTTTGCCTCTGAAACTGACTCAAACCCTCAGAAATTTCTGCAACCAACATGGCTAGAACATCTCAAAGTAAAGAGATATCAGAGAAGAAGAAAGGGAAAAGGCCAATAGAGGAAGGAACAAGAACAGAAAGTTTGAAGAAGAAACTGAAAATCATGCCTGGTTCATTGAAAGATATATTCGAGAAACTAAGAGAAAAAATGCAAAAAACTGGCAAGAAAAAAAATACAAAGCCTTCACTCCACAAAGGTACCAGTTCTTCTTCTTCAAAATTTAAGAATAAGTTGCATGAGTATAGATTCAAAAACATCGAGAATGCACCAATCTCTTGTGGAAAGCTTATTGATTGGAAGAGTTTTGAGCAAAATGTCAAAATCCAGACCAGTTTATCTGAGTACTTTGATGAACTAAAACTAAAAGGTTACAGAACCTTTAAGAATAGGTCTTATAGTCCAAGTCTGGTTAAAGAGTTTTATTTTGGAATTGCTTTGAAAAGAAAGGAATGAATAGATTCTGATGATTATATAGAAGATGGTTTGAATGTTTATCTGAATGGAAAAGAGTTTATTGTGACTGTTGAGGATTTAGGGAACCTGCTGAAAATAGAGTATGAAGAAGGTGAATTTGAACTGCCTGAAAAATATGATCCATCCTCATTGTGGGAGATCATCACTGGAAGGAAAAAAAATATTCTTCAAAAAGTAATTCTGGTTTGATAACTAGCCCTCAGATCAGAATTCTACATTATTTCATAGCAGCAAATATACAAGGTAGAAGTGGAAGCCTTAGCTACATCAGCCTTTAAGACCTTTGGTTGATGGAGCATGCTTTTAATGGAGTGTCTCTGAATTTGGGAAGATTTATGATTGAGAAAATGAGAAGTGCCTACAGACTTGATAAGGTAAATTTGCTGTATGAAAATGTGATTACATCCCTCATACAGAAGAAGGGAATATGGGCAAAGAGGTATGATATGGACTTGGTAAAAACCAAAGATCAAGCTATTCGGTGTGACAACTTGGTTAAAATGGGGTATGTGCTTGATGGAGAAAAGTTCATTAAAACCTTTAAAATTGGCCCAAAAAAATAACACAGTCTGCCTGCTCAACCTGAAGAAGCTCCCTTCAGATTTTCAAATGAAGTGATTTTTAATATGCTTATGAGGATTGATAGTAAGTTGACTGACCAAGGAGTAAAGGTACAAAAAATGGAAAATAAAATCACTGAGTTAGAAAACAAACTGAAGGAGAAGGAAAAAATGCCATTTGAACCTGTGGCTGCAGACAATTCTGCCATATCTAGCACTGCACTTGCACAACAAGGTGCTAAAAGTTTAGCTAAGTCAGCAGAAAAATTTACTCCTTATGTTGGAAGTTCTGGCATTCAGACTGAAGGTTCCACACACAAATCTGTCAGTCTTGCTTTGCAGACTGAGAACTCTCCCCAAGGGGTTGATCAACCAGCCAAGACATCTTCCCCTGAACCTCAAAGCAAAAATGATTCATAGACAAAAAAACACCAGGCTTCTCCTCCAAATTTAGAGGAAGTTTTCATCATGGATATCTTTCACCAAATGGTTAAGGAGGGACAAACTGAAAAAGACACTGTCAGGACAGAAACTCAAAAGGATGGTGAAGGTGTAGGAAAAGGAAAGAAATCTGCATTAGCTACCAAAGTAAAGACAAAAGCAAGGAAAACCAAAGCCACTACAGCACCACCAACTGAGGCAAAACTACCAACCAAAGGTAGGAAGACTATGGCAACCAAGACAGCTTTTTTCAAGAGAAGAAAGTCTTCCAGGTTGGCAGAGAAATCCAGACCAGTTTCAGCCTCCTTTCTAATCCCTGTCTCAGACAAGTCCTCACCAGAACCTTCCCCAAGATAATCATCACCTCTTCGAGAGCCCTCTCCTTTTCCTCTCAACCCTTTCTACAGCACTGAATCCTCACCCTCTAACACATAAGATGAATAGAAGCCCTTCCCTTTGATGTTGATAAAAAGGGGGAGTAGAATGGGTGTAGGAGTAGAATAGGTGCAAGAACCAGAAAATAAACTTTAAAAAAATGTTAGGGTAGAGGAACCAGGAAGAAACCTAGGAAAGGAAAAAAGGCAGAATCAGGGGTGAATGAACTTAGAAAAATAGGAGATAGGAAGCAAAACTAATCTAGGGGTAGTTTCGAAATACTTGTTGATTAACTGTTATTTGTACCATGGTGGCACTCAAACACTCAGTTTTAATCCTGTTATTTATGTGGTTATGTAAAACCCGACCCTATAAATACATGTCATAACATACATGCACTGAGTAGCATGTTATTATGCTAGGAAAGTCCCTAGGAATAGACAAAACTCGGTATTGTACCTAACGGTACACTTGAATTGATTTAACCTCGAACTAGTTCAAATAAGAATCGTAGGATGAAATTTAACATTTTATAGTCAAGGAATAACTAAAATGATTGTTCGGAGTTCGAGGGTTCATTTGGGAAAAAATTGAAAATTTTGATGTTCAAGGGCAAAATCGTAAATTTTCCACTCGTGGATAAAATTTGAGATTTTGAGAGAATTTAGATCACATTTGACAAATTGGAGAATGGTATGAGTATAAGGGATGAAAAATATGTCTATGGGCAATTTTTCAGTTTTTGGGGCAAAAATGTAATTTTTGACTTTTATGAGGGCAAAAGCGTAAATTTAAAAAATTACTCCACCAAGACTTTGGATAAGTTTGAGAATTTTATCTAAGCTATGGATATGTGGGACAAGTGTATGGTGAAAATTTAGAAACAAATGGATGAAATTTTAAAAACGGACCAATGGGAAAGTGACACATGGTATTTTTT
>NC_030854.1:13264324-13284274 GCF_000208745.1 Theobroma cacao | reverse complement strand
CATTATAACTTTGTAAATTTTTGTATGTATGAATTTTTTTTACTTCCACGTTACAAAAGATTTCTACACGTGTTTCTATAAATATTGTTTTATATAAAAAATGCTATATTTTAATCAATATTTTGAATAATAATATTTGTCTATAAATCCTTTAAAAAAAAATTATCTTTGGATTTATTTGAGCCGAAAATGGCCGGTAATTGTTTAAAATGGAATGTTTAACAACGATTGCTCATAGAAAAGGAAAGAAATTGATATGTAAGCCTTGCGGGATTTCGGTTGGCATTCAGGGTAATGAGTGTCAATCGGGACGTTGCGGCGGTTGTCATGGGCCCGAGGGAGGTTCCGGGTCGTGACAGGTTGTATGTGAAGAATGAATGCTGATATGACTATGTTGCTTAATTGCTAAAAATTAAAGTCTTTGGATATTTTGCTAGTTTGGTATTTTGACTGTCATGAACAAAATCTGCTGGTGCTATGCTGATATTGATTTACATACTGATAAATTATTTTTGTTATGGCATTGTGGATAATTTCTATTTGAAAATAGATATAGATTATGTGAATAGTTTATCAATTGAAACATGAATGATGTAAACAAAATCTGAAATCAATAACTGTTAACAATTGCTAAAACATTGATGAAAATCTGTCAACACTTAAAACTGAAAGCTTAATGATGTTCTGCTAATACTTAGTTGCTACAAATCACTCTATGTTGCTGAACATATGAATACTTTAAATGTACAATATCATTTTTTATATGACGAGAATAAAATTGACTGAAATAAAATAAGCAAAATATGCACACACTAAAGGGGAGCTTATACTTGGGGGAGCAATACTCATTTTCTGCAGAAAACTAAAAAGAATTAAAATGACACTATGCTGTTAATCAAAGAGTGTTTTGTCATCATTAAAAAGGAGGAGATTGTTGGCTTCATTAGTTTTTGATGATAATAAAACATTCCCATTTATTTGTGTCTAATACCTTTACTTGAGTGTGCAGGAAATTAATATATAAAATTAATTTATTGACTCTTCAAAGAGTATTTTTGAAAGAAAAAGAGGGATAAAATCAGCAAGATGTAACTGAATAACTAGGAGGAAGCTTATTGGTGAAACAAGGAAGAACATTGGTTGACCAAGTTTCAAATTGTAGAGATGGCGGGCTGAAGAGTTTGAGAAACAAAATCAACTTAGTCGATCAAGACAATCGACTAACTGCTCTCTGCCAAGATCTACAAATCAGAAACAAAATCAACTTAGTCGACCAAGTCAGTCAACTAAAAGCTCTTTGTCTGCAATTTGAACCAGAGCACTACAAGACAGATTAACGGCTAGAACTCATCCTCAACTGTTTCCAACGGCCATAAACTGTCAAACAGCCATCAAAGTTGCATCTCCAAGTATAAAAGGGTCTTCCAACAATGAGAAATGAGTTTTGGAGAAGCCTTGAATGAGATTTGAGCTATAGAAAGTAGAAAAAACCAAAAAAGCTTCACTGCACTTGTCTGCACTTAAACGCCTACTTTTTGCAATTGTATTTAGCACTCAATCTTATACCACTCAGATCAACTAGTGATCATAGGTACCTTTTTTTACAACTTCTCTTGTATTCTTAGAGTGATAGAGTCACTCTAAGGGGTTGTTCAAGCTTGGGATAGCTTGATTGTTGAAGGTTATGGTTGAGACTTGGAAAACCACTTTAGGTTTTAGTTTAGCTTGTGAAAAACTAGTGTAAAAGGTTGTGGCTGAGCCTGACAAAAGCCATTGTAAAGCTTGGTGAAAGCTTGTGAATTTCACCGGTCCATAATGGATTTGTGGAAAAATCTTTGGTTGGATAATCAAGGTAGTGGATGTAGGTCTTGGACCGAATCACTTTAAATTGTTGTGCATCTTATACTCTGTTTTTATTTTCTTAAGTTCTGGAAATTAGTTTCCAATATTGTTAAGAGCCAAATTATGCTATTCACCCCTCTCTAGCACATATTATAAGGACCAACATTAGTAACAGTATGCTCATTGATAGGATTGAACAAAGCATGGTTTTTGGGTGGATGACAATAGGTGAGAATATGAAAATGGTCAATGATCTTGCCAACTAACGTGCCTTAAAGAAGGGTTTTGTAACACCCTCGATTTTTTTTTTATGAACTAAGTTAATTAAGAATGACTTTAAATCTATAATATATTCAAGGATTTTGATGATAGGATGAATATGTTAAGTGTATGAAGCCTATATTATGACACTTATGCAATTTTTTTTAATGAAAATTTGTGATGGCTCTTAAAGTTTGAGATTTTGATCCAAATTTGATATGATATTTGAGAATATATGTATAAGAATTTGAATGATATGAATGACTTAAGGTGTGATTTAGGTAGGGTAATGATTTAGGGTGTTAAGAATTGGATTTTTGGAAGTTTGGAGGGTTGAAAATGTGCTTATAGGGGAAAATGTATCAATACATTCCCCAATGAATTGATACATTCTTGGTAGAAAGAACAATATGAGGCATTTTGAGGGTTTTCTATTGATACATTCAAGAATGTATTGATAGATTTGAATTAGGATGAACATCTATCGATACAATGTCCAAATGTATCAATAGATTTGAAGTGGAGGACTTTCTGTGGAAAAAGTATTGATAGATTTCCCCATGTATTGATACATTTGGGATAGTGAGCATTCTGCTTGATTTCTACTGATACATTGCCTCATGTATTGATATATCTCTAGGTATTTGCAAAAAAAAAAAAGGGTTTTGGGCTATCCACTATTTAAAAATTAAAAGAAAACTCTCATTCTCTCTCTAAGCCTCCAAAATCCTAATCCTCAAGAGGACTTCGGAGCTCATTTGGAGTAGATTGAAGGTTGGGAAACTCCTCTAGAGGTAAGATTACACTTTTTTACTTATTGATTTTTGATTTAATTGGTTAACAACATAGAAATCCAATTTTCCAACTTTTGTGAATTTCCTATTGAGTTGCCAGAATTCGGAGTTAGATTTGGGCAATCTAGCTTCGAAGGTAAGGACTAAGTTCATTGTTGAAGAATTTGAGAAATTTGATCTTGTATGTTCATTTGTTAAGAAGTTGGGTTATTTTTGAAAACCAGTAAAATTTCAAAAGTTAAGAAATAATTATTGTTTCATTTGTTCAATGGAAAAATAAAGCTAGTAACACATTGGTGAGCTAGAGAACAGTTGGAGGCTAGGAGGTCAAGCTTGACTGTGGGATTGCCTTTGTTTGTCACTGTGAGTGGGTTTTATTTGAAATGCATGTGATGCATGACGCATTGTTAAATGCGCTACCATGGTACTAGAATAATGTATGTATCTTAGATGAACATGCCTAGGTTAGATAACTCTCTCTCTCTCTCCCTTTCTCTATACACACACACACATGTGTGTGTTTGTGTTTTAGTGTGATGTGTATCATGACCTAACTCGAGGGTCTGTGATTGGTGCACGAGCCTAGTAGGCAAGCCCACTAGACTTAGGCAAGCCCACTAGACCCAAGCAAGCCTCAGAGTCCAAAATCACATAACATAAAGCTAAGGGAATTAATAGTCAAATATTCATAATAAAATTCAAATGTATTACATCATCCTTGGCTCCCATTCCATACCAATATTATAGGGCCATACATTGGCCATCTAAGGTAGGTTCATACATGCCAACCTTTACACCAGTTCATATGGCACAAAGTGCCTACATACACCAAAGCTAACCATATGCAGAAGCTTGTGATGGACTTAGCGGAGTGACTAAAATAGGGTACCTACCGGATGCTAAAATTGGTCCATCGTTGGACGACCCTTGCCACATAGCTTTGTGGTCTATTTATCTACACATGGTATATAAATGGGTGAGTCATCTAATACTCAGTGAGTGGTGCAAATAAACAAAATCGTATAAATATATAAACACATATTTAAATATTTCACTATCATTGCATTCAATTATTCTAACAAATGTCTCCAAGTATAAGGGCATATCATTATCCTTAAGGTCTCCAATGTGAGGGCATATCATCATCCTTAATGTCTCCAAGATTATCACACATGTCATTAGGCTAACTGTTAAAGCCAATCAAAGTTATTCAAATTATTTTCCACGACACACTTTAATAGCTAGAGCATCACATCAGATTCATACCATATTTATCTAAGCCTTTCCACGGCTATCTCATGGCATATAGAAGTTAAATCAAATCAACGAGTGGTCCTCCCCTAGACATAGTCAAATCACATTCAGGGTAAAGCCACTGACGGAGAATCAAATCATGCAAGTGCCGAAGCAATGAGTGGAGGTTTAGATTATGCATAGCACCAAAACAACTAGCAGAGAAGCAAAGTCATCCACCAGAGTAATCTCTCAACGGTCTGCATCACACGAAGTATTCTCAGACAAATGGCATTAAAGCACTACAAGTGGGAATCACAAGCGAGATTAATGACATTGTCCCTACTTACCACCATCCTTGCAGCCATACAAAGGTCATAGGGGAATGGAACTCCACTCAGCCACAAATCAGATCAACGTTCGGAATTCATTCCTCAAATGAAACACAAATCCATAAATAAGGCCATTATGCCTCTATCATTCACATTTCCTCGTTAAACCATAAATCAAATTCATCGAGCTTCAATTGTCTTTCAACTCGGTTAAGGTTCTAAGTTCCTTTATATCTCAAAGACATCATTTGATCAAATCCTCTTAATGTCTCATTCACCTAGGGTAATCAACTCTTAGGCGTTCAACATAGCATATAGAACTTCTAGTTTGGTTGACACAACATAGGCTGCCTATGTGGCTCACATCACAACACACAATTACTCAATCCATATTTTGGTTCTCTAACCTAGCCATTTACGTCTAGGCAACTATATATATATACATATATACATACACACATTCTATTTTAATACCATGGTAACGCCTTTATCTAGGCTTCATGCATCACATTCATTTTTAATTAAACCCACTTATAGTGACAAATTGAAGGTACTCCCAGCCAAGCTTTGATTCTTAGCATCTAATCGTCCTCCAACTCACCAACGAGTTGATTTAACTTTGTTTCTGTGAGACCTTGACCTTTATAGACTCATAGTTAGTAAAATACGCAATATCCTTAATTAGGGGTAATTTCGTCATTTCCTTAGTAAGCCCAAAAAAGTAAAATTTTAAACAATATTATGGCCTAAGTAGGCCTAAGGCATAAATGGATGATGAAATTATGGGTAAAATGAAAAGGAAACAAAAATTTTGATATTTTCACGATAGGGGCAAAATGGTCATTTTTCACCTCGGGTTAAAATTTTTAAGTTTTCATGAACCCGAGTATGTCTAGACCATTATGGACCTTGTCCCAGTGTCAAAGGAGTAAAAAGATTTCATAAAGGGTTGGAGGAGAGTAAGTTAATTAGTGGAGGGGTAATTTGGTAATTTCAAAGGAATGGATAAGATTGGCTATAAATACTTTCTTCAAGCAGCTTCTTCTCTCATTTTCCAGTAGCTTCTTCTTCCATTTTCCAACAGCTTTTTCTTTTTCCTCCTTCTTCTCTTTCATGTTGCTTCCAACCTCCATGGAAGCTTGATATGAAGCTTGCATAATTTTCTCTCTCTAGCTCTAGTTTTCATACCTTTGTGCCCTTTTGACTAGAACCCTTGTATTCTTCCACTTTCTCTCCTTAAAACCCTTGAAAAATCTTATTTCTATACTTTTCTCACTAGTTGGGCATTCTAGAGAGAGAAAGAGAGAATTACCCCATTTGTTTGAAAGCTATTGGAAGAAAATTCGACTACAAAGGAACCCTAGGGTAAGTGATGAACTAAGCTTGATTTTTAGCTGTGGATAATGGCTAGTAATTGAGATTATAAGTTGTTTTATTGTTGAGGATGTTCATCCACTTTATAGTGCTTAAGATAGTGAACATAGATAGCCATTTAAAGTGGCTAGCTAAGGGATAGCTTTTAGGGTTTATAGAATGTGAATTGACCTATTGCTACTGCTAATGTGAGTCTAGGTTCTAACGAAGCCCTATCATCCTAATTGAATCATTAAGGGAATTAGAGTTAGCTAAAAGCTCAACAATATACTGGTGAGTGGATTGCCTATCAAAATTATTTTGGGAATATGACCGTTTTGTACAAAGAATTTGAATGATTCTATACAACTTTTGTTAAAACAAGTGCCTTGGGAACAAGCCTTTGATAAATCAATTTTTTGTTATGACATGTGGTTATCATGGATCTCTAAGCTGCAGCATTATGTTGATATACATATATGTTTGAATATAGTGTTGTGTAATTATATTAACTCGGCTATGTGCGAGTAGCGAGTGCACATAACCCGGTGATGACCTAGCCATGTGCGAGTAGGAAATGCGCATGAGCTGGTGATGATGATGATGTGATGGTGTGTATGATGATGATGGGATGGTGTTCATGATGATGATGGGTATACATATACATATATACATATGTAAATATGTGTGTTATAGGAAATTAATGAGTAATGGTATATGGTTGTAATGCATGTGAAACTTGACATGTTAAATTTTGGAAAATTGTTATACATTTCATGTTGGTTTGGACATTTCAGCAAGGTGGTTTTTCTTTGGGAAGAAGGGCAAATTTTTCATTGGTGCCCTGTTTCTCGTTGCAGCGAGAATCATTTTCGCTGTAGTGAAAAACTCTCAGGTTTGAAGGGGTAGACTGGTCGAAAACTCACTGCAGCAAAATTCATTCTCGCTGCAGCGAGAAACTTTCTGTTTTTGGGTCACAATTTCGTTGTAGTGAGATTGAATCTCGCTGTAGCAAAAAACTTTCTGTTTTGTCTCCTATCTTGTCCAATTGCTGCCCTATTTTTCACTTATTTGCTACCATATCTGAGCATGGACTTCCAACATTAAGGACTAAACGAGTTAAGTTTAAAATGAGGAGGTTTAGTGAGAAACCCTCGGCCAGTTGAGAAACCTTCGTTCGGCTAATAACTTAATCCCTGCAGCGAGAATGTATTTCCGTTGCAGCGAAGATTCGTTGTCGTATTTGACTTGCTTGCGTATCATTGAAGCTTTCATTCTTCAAATGGTTCGTTATGTATAGGTTCATGATTTTCAAATGATTAATCATTTAAGGGCTTGATGAGGGGTTTTTAATATGAATGGAACTAAATTGCATTGTTTTGAAATAAGTGCATCATGATTTTAAATTCTCCCTTGTTGTTGCTTGTTCCCTTCCTTGTTCACTCACTGGGTTTATACTCACAGTTTTCAACTTCATGTTTTCAGATCACGAGGCAGCCGGTAACTAGGACAAGGCGTCCTCGTAGAGTTGTATCCATCTTTTGGTAGGTGTCTCGGCATTCAGTAGCTGTACATTCGTCCGAGTCCCTTCGTTGGAAGTCGAGTATTCTTTTGTTGTGTATAGACAAATCTAATGTAAATTATTAAGATACATGTTGTAGATAATGCATATACACTTGTTTGGTATGCCAATATAAGGTCGCAATGTTTAATATTATTTTGATTCTGAGTTATGAAATATGACTTAGCAATTTATGATGGAATGATGAACATGTCAGATTAATAGGCTTGCTTGAGCTTAATGGACTACGTCTATTGGGCCCTTACGTCGGTCATGGCCGGGAAATTTGGGTCGTGACAAAAGTATTGAAAGTTAGATAATGATGCATATAAACTTGAAAATAATTGAGTAAAAGTGAGAATGATTGTTGCTGCCATATATGTAATTTATGTTGAGAAATATATGACGAATTTGAATAAAGATAGTTGGAAAGGTTGAAATGGGCACTTGATGTTATAAACAAGTTGCCGATACTTATAATTTAAAGAATTATGTAAGCAAAGGATAAAGGCAACTTTGATAAAAATGTGTCAAGATGTATATGAATATGTAATGTTAAGTGAGAAAAAGTGGTGATTCTAGCATAGTATGAGTTATTAATGTGAGGCCTTGATCTTTATAGACTCGTAGCTAGAAGTAGACGCGATATCACAAACTAAGGGTAATTTTGTCATTTCTTTAGTGAGCCCTGGAAGTAGGCTTTCAAACAATATTAAGGCTTAAGTAGGCCTAAGGCATAAAAGAATGATGAAAATAAGGATAAAATGATGAAGGAAATAGAAATAATGATGATTTCCAAGGTAGGGGCAAAATGGTCATTGTTCATCTAGGGTCAAAATTTTTAAGTTTTTGTGAACCCGAGTATTTCTAGACTATTGTGGACTTTGTCTCAATGTCAAAAGAGTAAAAAGATTGCACAAAGGATTGAAGGAAGACAAAGCCAACTTGTTAAGGGCATTTTTGTAATTTAAGTGGAGTTGGATAAGCTTTAGCTATAAATATCATTTTCCAGCAGCTTCTTCTCATTTTTCCAGTAGCTTCATCTTCTTCTTCTTTGTCCCATCTCACGTTTCTTTCACCCTCCATGGAAGCTTGTTACGAAACCTCAATAACTTCTCTCAAGTTAACTCTAATTTTCATGCTTTTGTGCACTTTTTTATAGAACCTTTTGTGCTCTTTCACTCTTTCACTTTAAAACCCTTGAAAAAGTCTTACTTCCATACTTCTTCTCACTAGCTAGGTGTTTTAAAGAGGGAAATAGGGAGCTTCTATAATAGCTTGGAAGAATTTTGAAAAGAAATTCAATTACAAACCCACCAATGTGAGTGAACTTGCATTAAAATGTTTTGGGATTAGGGCATATGTGTTTGATTAAATCCATTGAAATATTTTATCTGTTTTTCTCTAAAATATGCATGGGAACAAGCTTTTAATGAAACGTTTTGCTTTGTGGAATGCCACTGTGATGAATCCATGTGCCCTATGTTATGTTGATATATATATATATATNGATATATATATATATATATATATATATCTAAATATATATGATATGTATTGATAGTAATATTGTTTGTAATTATAACTGAGCATGTGCGCGATGTGGGGGAGCACATGCCGGTGATGACGGGTGCAGGAGTGTGGATGATGATATTGCCTGTGCGCGATGTGGGGGATGCACACGGCTGTATTAGCTGTGCACGATGTGGGAGATACACATGATGACTCCAGCTATGTGCGTGATGTGGGGGTTGCACATGAGTTAGGTGAGACGGTGGTGGTATTGGTGTTTATATATGTATATATATTTATGCAATAAAAAGTTCATGAATATGGTATATGGTTGTAATGTATGTGAAATCTTGCATGTTGAACCTTTGGAAATTGTTGAGTATTTTCAAGTTGATTTTGTCATTGCAGCAGAATGGCCTTTGCTTGACATAATGAGAATTTTTCTTGGTATTCTGTTTCTCGCTGCAGGGAGAAACTCTCAGGTTGGGAGGCTCACTGCAATCTTGTAGCTCGTTGCAATAAGATATCTATAGGAAATTTGGCTGTAGCGAGAAACCTTCTATTGTGCTTGCTACCTTGTTTGGTTGCTGCCCTATTTTCCACTTCTTTAGCACCATAGTTGATCATGGACTTCCAATACAAGGAATTAATTAATTAAGTTTGAAATGAGGGATTTTAGCAAAAATGCCTTTCCATTGCAGCGAAGATCAGTCATTTCGCTTGACTTGCTTAAATGCTACTAAAGTTTTCACTCTTCAAATTCTTTGTTGTGCATGGATCCTGCATCATCAAGTGATTAACCAATTAAGGGTTTAATGAGGGGTTTTAATAAGAATTAAACTAAATTGCATTGTTTTGAAAATAAGTGCATCATGATTTCTTAAACTTTTCTTATCGTTTGCTTGTTCCCTTCCTTTATTCACTCACTGGGTTTATACTCACTATTTTCAACTTCATGTTTTCAGATCAAGAGGCAGTCGATAACTAGGTCGAGGTGTCCTCATAGATTCTTCTCCTTGGTAGGTATCTTGGCATTCAATAGCTGTACTTTCGCCCGGGTCTCTCCACTGGAAGTCGAGTATCCCTTTTATTGTGTATAGACAAATCCGATGTAAATTTTTAAGATGTATGTTTTAGACAATATATGTATATTTTGATTGGTAATGCCACTATGAGTTAGCAATGGTTAGCATTGTTTTGAATGAAATGTGACTTTAGGAACTTTTGATGGAATGATGAACAGGTTATATAAATAGGCTTGCTTGGGAGTAGTGGGCTTTGCCCATTGGGTCCATGCATCGGTCATGGCCCAAAAATTGGGTCGTGACAATTAACATGATGGTAATGTTTGAATAAGGAGGAAAATGGGAATGATAAACACTAAGATTATTGAATTTGGATTATTGCTAGGAAGTATATAAGTAGAAAAGTTTTCCATGGCAATGTGCTGGGTAAAGTAACGAGTGACCAACAAGTAGAAATAGCGAGATACACCCGAATCAATAGCGACGAAGCGTCCCGCTATTGTAAAGTGAGTGAGGGGTGCCTATTTCAAAATTTCCATAGCTATATAATGTCATAGGTTTTATAAATGTTGTCGGATTTCATTAGATACAATTGTGGAAAACATGAGCTGTTAGCCTCAATAAGAGATTTCTAAATGGATTTACAATGATTTATACACTGTTATTGTGGAAAGCATGAGCTGGTAGAACTCATAGGAAATTGTGGATGCAAGTTGTTTTGAAATTTGTTTTGGATATATCTATAGATGAGCTATATACGGTAAGTGTTTTAGAAATTGGGAAACAAGCCTTTTATACTATTTTGCCTTCAAAATCTGTGCCTTGTATTTGTGGGTGATATGCATAGTTTAAATGAAATAGTTAAATGATTTAAAATGCAAGTTTTGAGCATCGGTTTTAGTCTGATCTTTGAATAAGAGAATACACCATGCCTTTTTATGTGAAAAGTAATTTGAAAAGTTATTGAACCTTTGTTTCAAATAGTTTTAAGCGAAAGACCTGGAAACCTTAATGTGATTTTTGAAAATGGTTTTGACAAACCAAGTGTGTTAAGAGTAGGCCGACTGTCACTTCGATTAATTGTGACCCTCGTGCACAAGTGAGCTCTAGCTAGAGAAACTTTGGATTATCGACGGGTGGTTAGGCGTGGCAGGGGCCACGACCTGTGATATGTATACGTGGCTAGGCCACAAGTGACCTCGGTTGAGTAAGACTCCTTGATGTGCGCGGTATCGACCGCTTGATTCTCCAATGTAGACCAACATCGTGGAGACTGCCATGGCTATAGGAATCTAGTGGAGTAAGACTCCCGGATTGTTATTATGTGGAAGTGGGTCCACATGTTGATATTACACTCTCTTACTCGAGAGCCTTGTGAGTGTTCAACACATACTCTCTTGCATGGTGGGGAGTTAAGATTTTCTCTACAACTCTCATTATTTAAATAAAAGCTTTCAGTGCTTACTTGAAAAACATGAGTTGATTTAGGTGGCTATACACTTTGATTTCTTTACATGCCACACATTTTGGGAGCATGCATACCTTTATACTGTATTTCTTATTTTGATGGCAAATGATGTTTTCGGTAATTGAAACTCTTTCTGTTACACTTATTTTTAGCACTGTTTTGCCAAAAAAAGCATTGTGTTATGATTTTATAATATTATTTTTACAAGGCACAAATATCCTTCTTGTGGTTTGGTTTATAAGATTAGCATTTTTTATTCTGATTTTATCATTCAAACGATCTGTTTATTCCTTGTTTTCCATCTACTCCCTGCTCACAAAGCCGATGATCATTAAGTTTGTGAGACTCACCCCCTTATTTCCCTTTTGCAGATAGTGATCAGCTAGCGAGCTATTCATCGGCATTCATGGTCCACTACGATGTTGGTAAAGGCATCTTCTAGTACCCTATTCCGAGTCGCTCCGCTGCTAGAGGTCAAGTCGTAGCACTTGATTTAATTAAATTGTAAATGGATAATGACCTTGGTACAAGTATTAAATTGGAGATTTTAGACTTCATTGTATATGCTTATGAATATATGTTTTAAGGATTGAATTGATTATTGTAATTGTGGTTCAAGTTATGATACGAAAGTATATGGTTTAAGCACTAATATGGATTGGTGAACGAATATAGTGCATTATCGGGAATCTCTAATAAGGCTTGCTTGGGTCTGGTGAGCTATGCCTATTAGGCCCATGTGCCGATCATGGCCTAGGATTTGGGCTGTGACATTAGTATTCAGGGGGATAGGAGCAATGCTCCAACTAATTTGATATCAGTCATGTCGACTAAGAGGCCATTAAGATAGGATTGTCCAGGTTACTTGGCTATTGTGAGAGATACCCAAGCAGAGGTCGAGGATATAAACCAAGTGTCGGTAGTGAATAAGTTTATAGATGTTTTTTCAGATGAACTACCAGGGTTGCCTCCCAAGTGGGAGATTGAATTTTGTATAGACCTGATTTCGGACACTAGACCGATATCCATACCCTCATATAGAATGGCACCTGCGGAGCTTAAGGAACTTAAGGAGCAACTAGAAGATTTTCTAAACAAAGGCTTCATCCGCCTCAGTGTCTCACCATGGGGAGCATAGGTGCTATTTGTAAAGAAGAAGGATGGGTCACTTAGATTATGTATTGACTACTAACAACTTAATAAAGTGACGGTGAAGAATAAGTACCGCCTTCCAAGAATAAATGATTTATTTGATCAACTACAAGGAGCACAATGTTTCTCAAAAATCGATCTACGGTCTGGGTACCATCAATTAAGGATCAGGTATGAGGACATACCCAAGACCGCATTTTGAACAAGATATGGGCATTATGAGTTTTTAGTAATGTCATTTGGACTTACGAATGCCCCTGTAGCAGTTATGGAATTGATGAACCAAGTGTTCAAGCCTCATTTGGACAAGTTTGTGGTGGTATTTATTGATGACATATTGATATACTCAAGGAGTCGAGGGGAGCACGAGCAACACCTTAAGATAGTGCTCCAAAATTTGAGAGAACATCAATTGTATACCAAGTTTTCCAAGTGTGAGTTCTAGCTTGAAAGTGTTGCCTTCTTAGGACATGTGGTTTCCAAGGATGGGGTACAAGTCGACCCAAAGAAAGTTAAGGCAGTAGAAAAGTGGCCTAGGCTAACCTCAATTACAAAGATTAGAAGCTGTTTGGGTTTAGCTGGCTATTATCGTCGTTTTGTGAATGATTTCTCCAAAATAGCCACTCCTCTAACTAGGCTGACACATAAGGATACAAAATTTGTGTGGTCCGATGCTTGTGAGGATAGTTTTGAGAAGCTTAAGGCTTGTCTCACCATAGCTTCAGTATTAAGCCTATCGCAAGGCACAGAGGGTTATACAGTAATTTTGTGGTGCATCACGAGTTGGTTTAGGGTGTG
This sequence comes from Theobroma cacao, assembly GCF_000208745.1. Classification (NCBI taxonomy): domain Eukaryota; kingdom Viridiplantae; phylum Streptophyta; class Magnoliopsida; order Malvales; family Malvaceae; genus Theobroma; species Theobroma cacao. The sequence goes on along the minus strand of NC_030854.1, from coordinate 13,270,943 downwards.
TATTAATGCAGCATGGGAAGGTGTTCCATATGCATCAAGACAACTTAAAAGGCATGAGCAAAATTAGCCCACACACGATTTGGAGATGGCGGCAATCGTGTTTGCCTTAAAGATTTAGAGACATTATTTGTATGGTAAGACTTGCGAGATATATTGTCATGACCCAAATCCTAGGCCGTGACCTGCTCATGGACTCAATGGACATAGCCCACTAAGCCCAAGCAAGCCTATCTATGTGACTCCATTCATTGATTTCATCATTCGTTCTTACAACCGTATTTCGTATTTCTTATCAATGAGTATTTCAATACTTTTCTATCGAAACCATATATTCACATTTATATGATTCAAAATAATGTCATCCGTGCCACCTCGTAGTGGCAACATTAGTCAACATAAACATCTATTGCTTAAGATATATATGTCTTAACAATTTACATCAGGGTACGTATGTTCCACGAAAAGGACTCTAGACTTCCAACGGAGAGACCATAGTGAAGGTGCAGTTACTGAATGCCATTGATACCTACCAAAAGATGGACGAACATGGACACCTCAATCTAGGTCCCAACTACCTCCTGATCTAAAAACATGAATTTGAAAAAGGTGAGTATAAACTTAGTGAGTGAACATAAGAAGGGAACAAGCAATCGATAAGGAGAACTTGGAAATCATGATGCATTTGTTTCAAAAATAATGCAATTGATTTAATTTCATACTAAAAACCCTTCATTTCAAACTTTGATTAATAACCTCATAGTGTTGCACAAACCCATGATCAATCCATGAAGTTAAATGGGTGAAAAATATGTCAAAATCAAGCAAGGTAGCAAGCATGACAGCAAGTTTCTCGTTGTAGTGAGAAACAGTCTCAGTTTGCATATGTTTTGGTTTTTCAAGCATATCTCCCACTACAGAAGTCCAATTGACATGATTTTTAGACCATTAGAAAGCTAAGAGGCTGGGCTACAATTTGATGTTAACCACTTTTCCTAGTTCTGATTGGAAGGTGGTCAAAATCTTTGTCAAAGTGAAAGCACTGTACTAGAACCTAAGAGTTTCTCGCTGTAGCGAGAACCAGGCCAGTGTGACCCCCCCAACCCGAGAGTTTCTCGCTGCAGCGAAAATGAATCTTGCTGCAGTGAGAAATAGAGCAATTTGGTTAAAAAGGGTCTTGGTACATCAAAAACCATTTACTTGTTGAATGAAAAGCAATTTGGGAGCAATTAACAATGCCAACATGCAACACAATCACAAATATTTCCATAACTTTCTATAACACACACACACACACACACACACACACACAGATATATATATATATATATACACACATACATCATCATGCAAACCATCCCGCCACACTTAGCTCAATGCAATATCATCATCATGTGTGCATTGTTGGTCCTGATAATATGTGTTAAGGGGGGGTGAATAGCACAATTTGGCTCTTGACAAGATTGGAAACTAATTTTCAAAACTTAAGAAAACAAAAACAGAGTATAAAATGCACAACAATTTAGAGTGGTTTGGTCCAAGACCTACATTCACTACCTTGATTATCCAACCAAGGATTTTCCCACAAATCCACTATGGACCAGTTTAATTTACAAGCTTTCACCAAGCTTTACAATGGCTTTTACTAGGCTCAGCCAAAAACCTTTTACACTAGTTTTTCATGGGCTCAACTAAAACCCAATGTGGTTTTCCAATGCTCAACCACAACCTACAATAATCAAGCTATCCCAAGCTTGAACAACCCCTTAGAGTGACTCCCTCACTCTAAGAATACAAGAGAAGTAATAAAAAAGTACTTATGATCACTTACTTGATCTAGATGGTACAAGATGAAGTGCTGAACTCTATTACAAAGATTGATGTTTAAGTGTAGTAAGGTGCAGTGAAGCTTTTCTGGTTTTCTCTACTTTTTATAGCTCAAATCGTATTCAAGGCTTCAAAAAACTTGTTTCTCATTGTTGGAAAACCCTTTTATACTTGGAGATGCAACTTTGATGGTATTTTGACAATTTATGGCCGTTAAAATAGTTGAGGATGAGTTCTAGCCGTTAATTTGTCTTGTAGTGCTCTAGTTCAAATTGCAAACAGAGACTTCTTAGTCGACTGACTTGGTTGAGTTGGTTTTGTTTCTGGTTTGCAGATTTTGGCAAAGAGCACTTAGTCGACTGACTTGGTTGACTAAATTGATTCTGTTTCTCAAACTCTTCAGCTTGCCATTTCTCCAATTTGAAATTTGGTCAACCAATGTTCTTCCTTGTTTCATCAATAAGCTTCCTCTATATTATTCAGTTACATCTTGTTGATTTTATCACTCTTTTTCTATCAAAAATACTCTTTGAAGAGTTAATAAATTAATTTCATATATTAATTTCTTGCACACTCAAGTAAGGTGTTAGACACAAATAAATGTGAATGTTTTATTATCATCAAAAACTAATGGAGCCAACAATCTCCCCCTTTTTGATGATGACAAAACATTCCTTGATTAACAACATAGTGTCATTTTAATCCTTTTAGTTTTCTGCAGAAAATGAGGATTGCTCCCCCTAAGTATAAGCTCCCTCTTAGTTTGTGCATATTTTGCTTATTTTATTTCATCCAATTTTGTTCTCTTCATATAGAAAATGATATTGTACATTTAGAGTATACATATGTTTAGCAACATGGAGTAATTTGTAGCATGTAAGTTATTAGCAGATCATCATTAAACTTTTAGCTTTAAGTGTTGATAGATTTTCATCACTATTCCAATAGCTGTCAACCAGCTTATTGATTTCAGATTTGTATACATTATTCATGTTTCAATTGATATATTATATACACCATCTATGTCTATTTTCAAATAGAAATTGTTCACAATGCCACAACAAAAATCAATTATCAGCATATAATTCAATATTAATGCAGTAACAGATTTTGTCAATAGTAGTAAAAATACCAAGGATAGCAAAATATCAGCAGACTTCAATTTCCAACAGTCAAACATCATAATCATATCAGCATCCATTTGTTAAACAACCATATAGATAACAAGATTAAAACCAAGTGTTCAAGTGCCATCATGGCACAAATAACAGTTAATCCAACAAGTATTCTGAAACTGCCTCTGGACTATTTTTGCTTCCTATCTCCTATTTTTCTAAGTTCATTCATCTTTGATTCTGTCTTCTTTCCTTTCCTAGGTTCCTTCCTAGTTCCTCTGCTCTAACATTTTTTTTTAAAATTTATTCTTCCGATTCTTGGTTCCTGCACCCATTCTATTATACTCCCCCTTTTTGTCAACATCAAAGGGAGGGGCTTCTATTCATCTGATGTTTCAAAGGGTGAGGATTCAGTGCTGTAGAAAAGGTTGAGAGGAAAAAGAGAGCGCTCTCGGAGAGGTGATGACTATCATGGGGAAGGTTTTGGGGAGGACTTGTCTAAGACAGGAATTTGAGAGGAGGTTGAAACTGGTTTGGATTTCTTTGCTAATCTAGAAGACTTTCTTCTTTTAAGAAAAGCTATCTTGGTGGCCATAGTCTTCCTTCCTTTAGTTGGTAGTTTTGCCTCAGTTGGTGGTGCTACAGTGGATTTAGCTTTCCCTGCTTTTGTTTTTACTCTAGCAGTTGATGCAGATTTCTTTCCTTTTCCTACACCTTCACCAACCTTTTGAGTTTCGGTCCAAGCAGTGTCCTTTTCAGCTTCTCCCTCCTTAACCATTTGGTGGAAGATATCCATGATGGAGACTTCCTCTGAGTTTGGAGGAGAGGCCTAGTGTTTCTCTGTCTCTGAATCATTTTTGCTTTGAGGTTCAAGGGAGGTTGTCTTGGTTGGTCGATCAACCCCTTGGGCTGAGTCTTCAGTTTGCAGATTAGGACTGGCAAATTTGTAGGTGGAACCTTCAACTTGAATGCAAGAGCTTCCAACATGAGGAGCTAATTTTTTTGCTGACTTAGCTAAACTTTCAGCACCTTGATGTACAGGTGTAGTGCTAGATGTGGCAGAACTGTCTGCAGCCACTGGTTTAGATGACATGTTTTCCTTTTCCTTCAACTTGTTTTCCAACTCAATGATTTTATCTTCCATTTTCTAAAGCTTTATTCCTTGGTCAGTCAGCTTACCATCAATCCTCATGAGCAAATTAAAAATCACTTTATTTGAAAATCTGGAGGGAACTTCTTCAAGTTGAGCAGGTAGGCTGTGTTCTTTTCTTGGACCAATCTTGGAGGTTTTAATGAACCTTTCTCCATCAAGTACATACCCCATTTTAACCAAGTTGCCATGTTGAATAGCTTCATCTTTGGTTTTTACCAGGTCCATATCATACCTCTTTGCCCATATTCTCTTATTCTGCACAAGGGATGTAATCACATTCCCATATGGCAAATTTACCTTATCAAGTCTGCAGGCACTTCTCATCTTCTCAATCATAAATCTTCCTAAATTTAGAGACACTCCATTGAAAGCATGCTCTATCAACCAAAGGTCTTGAAGGCTGATGTAGCTAAGGCTTCCACTTTTGCCTTGTATATTTGCTACTATGAAATAGTGTCGAATTCTAATCTGAGGGCTGGTTATCAAACCAGAATTACTTTTCGAAGAATATTTTTCTTTCTTTCCAATGATGATCTCCCACAATGAGGACGAATCATATTTTTCAGGCAGTTCAAATTCACCTTCTTCATACTCTATTTTCAACAGGTTCCCTAAATCCTCACCAGTCATAACAAACTCTTTTCCATTTAGATAAACATTCAAACCATCTTCTACATAATCATTAGAATCTATTAATTCCTTTCCTTTCAAAACAATTCCAAAATAAAACTCTTTGACCAAACTTGGACTGTAAGATCTATTCTTAAAGGTGTTGTAGCCTTTTAGTTTTAGTTCATCAAAGTACTCAAATAGACTGGTCAAGATTTCTATATTTTCCTTACAACTCTTCCAGTCAATGAATTTTCCATAAGAGATTGGTGCATTCTCGATATTTTTGAATCTATACTCATGCAACCTATTCTTAAATTTCGAAGAAGAAGAACTGGTACCTTTGTGGAGTGAGGGCTCTGTTTCTTTCTTCTTGCCAGTTTTTTGCTTCTTTTCTCTAAGTTTCTCGGATATATCTTTTACTGAACCAGGCATGATTTTCAGTTTCTTCTTCACACTTTCAGTTCCTATTTCTTCCTCCATTGGCCTTTTCCCTTTCTTCTTTTCTGATATCTCTTTGCTCTGAGATGTTCTAACCATGTTGGTTGCAGAAATTTCTGAGGGATTTGAGTTGATTTCAGAGGCAAACAGAGAGATTTAGGTTTTTATTTTGAGAGCAACGAGTTTCAGGGGAGAGAGGAGGAGAGGCAATCAGCAATTATTACAAAAATAAACTCCTCACCTTTCTTTTAAGTGCTGCCCTATTTTATTTCTTTATAATTTCAAACTTCCCTCTAAATTTTGGTTATTTACCTTTGACAGTTTTTCATTCATTCCTTTTACACCCGTTAAACCTAAATTCTTACCACATTTTACTTTTCTTTCTCTAAAACTCACTAAGTCTTATTATTTAAGGGTGTTAGACCATTCTTAGTTGACTGAGAAATCCTTAGTTGACTGAAAGCAGTCTGCTTTTTATGTGAGAGCTTAAGGTTTTCTTATAATTCCTTCTCACTAATCATCCCTAAATTTTTTCTAATTTCACAGAATTTACCTTCACTCAGAGGTATGGTAAAAATGTTTGCTAATTGATGTAAAGTATTCATAAATTCTATCTTAATTTCATGTTTCACCACATGGTCTCTAATAAAATGGTGTCTAATTTCAATGTGCTTTGTCCTAGAGTGCTGCACAGGATTTTTTGATATATTGGTTGCACTTGTGTTATCACAGTATATTGGAACATTATGCATAATTATTCCATAGTCTTTTAATTGTTGCTTGATCCAAAGGATTTGGGCACAGCAATTACCTAATGATACATATTCAACCTCTGCTGTAGATAGTGCCACTGAGTTTTACTTTTTGCTGGACCAAGACACAAGCATCCTTCCTAAAAATTGGCATGTTCCACTAGTGCTTTTCCTATCAGTTTTGCTGTCAGCAAAGTCAGCATCTAAATATCCAACTAAGCTTAGAGTTGAGTCTCTAGAGTACCATATTCCTAGTTCTTGAGTGTCTATGAGGTATCTAAAAATTCTCTTAACAGTTGTTAGGTGTGATTCTTTAGGCTATGACTGAAATCTAGCACACGCTAAACTGAATATTTAGTCTACTTACTGTTAAGTAGAAAAGTGTCACGACCCAATTTCTCGGGCCATGACCGGCGCATGAGCTCAATGAGCATAGCTCACTAAGCCCAAGCAAGCCTATCCATTTACCTTTGCTTAACAAATTTATCATATCATGCATACACACACACTTTTTTTTTTCGGGTGTGAACATAGCCAAAACACAATGGCATTATAGATAATAATATACATGCACTATACCAGTCATGTATTTAGCAATTTACATTGCATACACATATTCACATTGTTAGATTGTATTCATAATACAAAAGGACCCATGACTTCCAGCGGAGACATTTACAATAAAAGGGATTACTATCGAATGCCAGACACATACCCAGGAGATG
>NC_030854.1:13252211-13258433 GCF_000208745.1 Theobroma cacao | reverse complement strand
ACTTTATTAAGCTGTCGATAATTAATGCACAGCCCAAGTGACCCATCTTTCTTCTTCACAAATAACACTGGTGCTCCCCATGGGGATACACTAGGTCGTATGAAACCTTTATCCAACAAATCCTCCAACTGATCCTTAAGCTCTTTAAGCTCCGCAAGTGCCATTCTATATGGGGGTATGGATATAGGTCTAGTGTCGAGAATCAAATCTATGCAAAACTCAATCTCCCGTTCAGGAGGCAAACCTGGTAGCTCCTCAAGAAATACATCCACGAACTCCTTCACCACCGACACTTGAGTTACATCTCCAATCTTCACCTGAGTATCCTTTACAACAGCTAAGTAACCTATACAACCCTGTCGTAATAATCTTCTGGCAGATATGATCGATATCAAATTGGTTGGAGCATTACTCCTATCCCCCTGAATACTAAATGATGGTTCACTGGGGAAATCAAATCTAACCAATTTATGATAGCAGTCCACACTAGCATGGCAGGGTGATAACCAATCCATCCCCAAGATTACATCAAAGTCTAAGATGTCTAGCACCACTAGATTCATCGAAGTGTCTTTGTCCTTTACTCGCACTACACAGGACTCATATTCCCACTTGGCCACAAATATCTCCTTTAAAGGAGTAGGTACCACCAAGTATTCTTCTCTCCTAACACGATTCTTACTCAATCGATGTGCAAAACATGTAGAATTAAGCAGATGGGTTAAACCAGGCTCAAACAACACCCAAGCATTCATATCACAGATAGGAAAAATACCTGAGACCACTGCATTTGAGGTCCGAGCCTCTTAGGGAGTTATAGCATACACCTTCGCTTAGCCTCCACCAACAAAACTCTGACGTCCGGACCCAGATGGCCTGCCTTGAGAGGAAGTACTAGCACCTCGACCTTTGAATCCATTAGCTTTCCTATCAGACGAGGCGGCGACTGAAGGAGCAAACTAAGCTGGCTGGGTGGAACCATGAGCAGAATCTTGTGATTGATGAGCCATCGTACAATCCCTCTTAATATGCCCAGGTTTACCACACTTGAAACAAACTCCCGTAGCACGAAGGCATCTTCCTCTATGTCGTCCCCCACAAGTATGGCAAAGAAGGATAAGTTGACTTCCTTGCCTCGTATCTTGCTGTCTTCCAACACTGAAGGTTCTTTGTCCAGCCACAATACTAGCACTAGGCGAGTCACTCCACTGCTGGGGTAATCGTGAGTCCCTCTGTGGACCCTGACGGCAAAAAAATGAACCACCACTACTAAAATCTCTATGGCCTTGATAACCCTCTGTTTTGGCCCTTTTTGCTCTATCCCTCACAACCCTACTCTCACTGGTCCTCATTTCAATTCGTTGAGAACAATCCACGGCCGCAGAGTAAGCGTTGAAATCTCGAGAAGCCATAGTCTGAAACAATGGTTCCACTAATCCATCCACAAACCTTTGGATTTTCATCTCCTTTGTGGAAACCAAGTAAGGTGCATACCAAGACAACTGCGTAAATTTTATATCATACTCCGACACCGTCATGCCCGGAGTCTACACCAATGCCTCAAACTCTCTGGCTCGGGCATTTCGCACACTGTGAGATAAAAATCGATCTAGGAAGGTTGTACTAAATTCACTCCAAGTCAGTGGTGTAGCATCTGTCGGCCTACCCTTTGGCAAGGAGTCATACCATTCCTGTGCTACATCCTCCAATTGAAAAGCTACTAGCTCCACTAACCTAACGCTAGAACACCCCATAGCATTACAAATCTTCTCCGATACATTTGACCCTGTAAATAAGGGAGGCTTAAGCTTCAAAAAGTCAATGAGTGAAACCTCCATCTGACCTCTGTCACCCTCGAGAGGTTGGCGGTCTGTCTGACCTTAGGAACTAAAGGACTCTTGCTCCACATGTCTCCCCTCTACTATCTCTTGTATATCCTCCATACGGGCTGCCATGATTTTTACAACCCGATTGACTCCCTACAGACCCGTCGCCAAGTCCTCAACAGTAATGCCTCTCGCCGGTGGCCTAACAGTATCACCTAAGGGCTGTCCCTCATCTCTCCTATTCACAGGCGTACTCGCTCTCACCGGCCTAGCGACCTTGCCACGTTTACCTCGCCCCTTACGGGTGGGTGCACGTGGCCGATTAGTCATCCCAGTAGGGGCATCTTGCTCCCCAAATTGTCTTAAGGTGGCTCGTGTCTTAAGCGGTATTCTTACCTAGACAAGAGCAAACACCTGTCATTAACCATAGTTAAAGAGATAAGGTGGTTCCTAAGATTGGGAATCTATGCGGCCCTTGGTCGTAATGTGCCGCGGTTTACACTTTACAACTGAAGTTCCCATATAAAAACCCGACACTCCGCTGGACCAACAAATGAAAGCCCTAGGACCTAGACAAACCTAGAGCTCTGATACCAAGTTTGTCACGACCAAAATTTTGGGCCATGACTTGCGCATGGACTCAATGGACATAGCCCACTAGGCCCAAGCAAGCCTGTCTATATGATCCGTTCATAATTCCATCAAATTTTGCTAAGGTTCTATTTCATAATTACAACTCAAAATAATGCTAACCATTGCCATTTCATAGTGGCATTACCAATCAAATATACATAAATTTTCTAAAACATATATCTTAGTACTTTACATCCCATATACGTATTTACAACAAAAATGACTCTAGGCTTCCAATGGAGTGACCAAGGTGAAGGTGCGGCTACGAAAATGCCAAGATACCTACCAAGGATACGAATCTACAAGGACACCTCGATCTAGTTACCCGGTTACCTCTTGATCTGAAAACATGAAGTTGAAAACGGTGAGTATAAACTCAGTGAGTAAACAAGGAAGGGAACAAGCATACAATAAGGAAGATTTAATGAAATCATGATGCATTTATCTTTAAAATAATGCAATTTAGTTTGGTTCTTATTAAAACCCCTCATTTAAACCCCCAATGAGTAAATCACTTGATGATAAAGAGTTCATGCTTAACAAAGGATTTGAAGAGTGAAAACTTTAAAGACATTCAAGCAAATCAAGTCAAGTAAACGACGGGTCTTCGCTGCAGTGAAAAGGCATTCTCGCTGCAGCGAATTTTGGCTCAAATTATCAACTGATCGAAGATTTCTCAGTTGGATGAGGGTTTCTCATCAAACCTCCTCATTTCAAACTTAATTATTTAATTCCTTAATGTTGGAAGGAAGTCCATGCTCAACTATGGTACCAAAGAAGTGGGAAATAAGGCAGAAACCAAACAAGATAATAAGCAAGACAAAAAGTTTCTCGCTGCAGTGAAATTTAAGCAGCAAAATAGAAAGTTTCTCGTTACAGCTAGAATCCAGCCAATACAACCCTCTAAACCCAAGAGTTTTTCGTTGTAGCGAGAAACAGGACACCAACATCAATTTTTCATTCTCTCAAGAAAAGGCCATTTAGCTGCAAGGAAAAAATCAACTTGAACGTGCTTAGAAATTTCCAAGGTTTAACATGCAAGATTCATATGCATTACAACCATATTTTATACTCATGCACTTTCTATAACACATTTTTATATATAAAATATACATCATCATACATACCATCCCACCATCATCAACTCATGTGCACTCCCCACTCGCACATAGTTGGGTCAGCATCATCTCATATGAACTCTTACAAGCACATGGCTGGGTCATCATCAGCTCATGTGTACTTCTACATGCACATGGCTGGGTCATCATCATCACACAAAAGGAACATCCAATGCATATTATACATATCAATATATTGCTATAACACATGAACCGTTTATATGGCACATTTTCACAAGATAAAAACATTCAACAAATGCTTGTTCCCTAAGTAGATTTTTAAAGAAAAATTGGATAAAATCATTCAAATGTTTTGTACAAACACATTGATATTCCCAAAACAAATTTTGAAATGCAAGTTCACTCACCGGTATTCGTTAAATCTTTACTCAACTCTAACTTCTTCTATTGGTCCAAATGGGGCGGTGGGGCTTCATTAGAACCTATCATCACATTGGCATCATAATTAACTCAATTCATACAACTATAAATTCTAAAGGCTATCTCCTAACTAGAATCCAAATTGCCATTCTCAACAGTAAAATTCAACTCTAATTTACTACTCATCTTGGTAGCTTTGTAAATTTAAAATTCTTTCTAATAATTCTCCAAAATATTATAAAGCTCTTTTTTTCTCTCTCCAAACACCTAGCTAGTGAGAGAAAGTATGGAAGTAAGATTTTTTAAGGGTTTTAAAGTGAGAGAGTGAAAGAGCACAAAGGTACTATGAAAAGGTACACAAAAGCATGAAAGATGGAGCTAGCTGGAGAGAGTTATGGAAGCTTAAAGAGAACTCCCATGGAGGATGAAGAAATGTGAGAGGGAAGAAGGAAGAAGAAGAAGAAGAAGCTACTGGAAAATGTGAGAAGAAGCTGTTGGAAGATGATATTTATAGCTCATGCTTATCCAACTCCACTTAAATTATGAAAATGCCCTTAACAAGTTAGCTTGCTCACCTTCAATCCTTGATGCAATCTTTTTGCTCTTTTAACACTAAGACAAAGTCCCCAATAATCTAGAAATACTCGGTTTCACAAAATCTTAAAAATCTTGACCTTAGATGAAAAATGACCATTTGGCCCCTACCTCGAGAATCATCATTATTTTTATTTCCTTCGTCATTTTACCTGTATTTCATCATTCATTTATGCCTTAGGCCTTAATATTATTTAAAAGCTTACTTTTAGGGGCTTACTAAGGAAATGACAAAACTACCCCTAGCTCGTATTATTTCGTATATGCCTAGTTACGAGCCTATAGAGGTCGAGGTCTCAAACTTTTTTTTTAGGTGGGTTCCAAGAATCATTTTTCTTTGTTAACTCTTTTACCAAAATTGATTCTTTTAAAGGTGAGATTTATGAAATCTTAGCCACTAGCATCGCTTCACAACATACACATAATCCCTACCTTAGAAAAGACTTTCATCTGTCACTTGTGTGGATCACTGTTAAAGGGTGGACACATGGACAACTTTGGTTTGCAACATCTAGGCTTTGGTGTGCAATCAAGAAAAAGGGTCATGACTTGTGATTTATTGAAATCACTACTAAAGTTATGATTATAATCATTTACTTGTATTTATGAATGTTAATCCGATCAAATGCCAAAACAAGTGATCCTATGGAGGTTTTGGTTCTCTATGTTTATTTTTGCCATGCCATTCAATTTTAATTGTTAATTTTTGAATTTCATTCTTTTCTTTGAGCATAGCTGAAATCTAGCACAATGAACTTGCTTACTATTGTCAAGCCCGACCTTATAAAATACTTTTCATGTCATTCATATGATTGACAATATGCTTACATACTTGGAAAGCCCCGAAAGAAAAATCGTTAAAAGACGACAATGTACCAAATGGTACAATTAAATTAATTTAAGCCTCGAACTAGATCAAACAGAGAATTTAAAATGAAATTAAGAATATTAAAGTCCTAGAATGGTTTAATATGGTGATTTGGAGTTCAAGGATCAATTTGGAGTCAAACCGAAATTTTTACTGTCTAGGGGCAAAATGGTCATTTACCACCCAGAGACACAATGGGAATTTTTAGAGAAGAATTTTTTTGGCCCCATTTGACTTATTGGAGTATGATTAGAGTATTGGAGTATAATTTGAGGGTTTGGCAGTGAAAAAGTTTAATTTAGGTGATTTTTAGAGTGTAGGGGTGAAATCGTAATTTTACCACTCACAGACAAAATTTGAGATTTTGAGAGAATTTAGATCAAATTTGACAAATTGGAGAATGATATTAGTATAAGGGATGAAAAATATGTCTATGGGCAATTTTTCAGTTTTTGGGACAAAAATGTAATTTTTGACTTTTACAGGGGCAAAAGTGTAAATTTCAAAAATTACTCGACCAAGACTTTGGATAAGTCTGAGAATTTTATCTAAGCTATGGATATGTAGGACAAGTGTATGTTGAAAATTTGGAAACAAATGGATGGCTAGAATTTAAGGAATTAATAAAACATTAAAAAAATGAATAAAATAATATTATATTATTTTAGCCTTTAAAAAGGTAAAAATTCCAGAATTCTCATCTTCTTCAGCTGTCCAAACCAGGGGAGAAAAGGGGAAAAACAAAAACAAGAATCCTACCTGAAAAATTTGGGGAAAATCAAGAGAAATCAAGAAATCAAGC
>NC_030854.1:13233482-13252091 GCF_000208745.1 Theobroma cacao | reverse complement strand
TCATCATCATCATCATGAACTTCTTTTTGCAATGCATTTGACTCATCAAAAACTACATGAATTGATTCTTCAACAGTCAAGGTCCTTTTGTTAAAAACTCTATATGCCTTTGAGTTTAAAGCATATCCTAAAAATATTGCTTCATCACTCTTTGCATCAAACTTCCCTAGGGGCTGTTTTCCATTATTCAATACAAAGTATTTACAGCCAAATCTCCTAAGGTGAGAAATATTTGGTTTCCTACCTTTATAAAGTTTATATGGAGTCTTTGAAATCAAGGGTCTTATTGAGACTCTATTAAGAATATAAGCTGCTGTATTTACTGCCTCAACCCAAAGATACTTAGGTAGGTTGTTCTCACATAGCATGGTCCTAGCCATTTTTTTCAAGGTTCAATTTTTCCTCTCTACAACTCCATTTTGCTAGGGTGTTCTAGGTGCAAAAAAATTGTGATCCAACCTCTTTTCATTGCAAAACTTTTCAAACTCATCATTTTCAAATTCTCCTCCATGATCACTCCTTATGCTAACTATGACTAATCCTTTTTCATTTTCTACTTTCTTACAATGACTTAAGAATGCTTGTAGAACATCATTCTTATGAGCAAGAAAATACACCCAAGTATATCTAGAATAGTCATCAACTATAACAAAGCCAAAAGATTTTCCTCCTAAGCTAGTTGTGCTTATTGGACTAAATAGATCAATATGAAGCAATTCAAGAGGTCCAGATGTTGACACAATTTTCTTGGACTTGAAAAATGTCCTAAATTGTTTTCCTAGTTAGCAAGCATCACATATCTTATCATTTTCGAATTTTAAGTCAGGCAGTCCAACAACAAGATTCTTCTTAATTAATTTTGACATAGTATGCATGCTCACATGTCCTAATCTCCTATTCCATAGCCAACTATCATTTTCAGCATTTGCAACAAGACATACTTCACTATTTACTTCAAGATCTTCAAGAAAAATTACATACATATTCTTCAATCTATTTCCTGTAAATGAGATTTTATTTATACTCATATCTATCAGTTCACACTTAGTTGAATCAAAGCACACTCTAAATCCTTTATCACATAATTGACTAATACTTAGTAAATTATGCTTGAAGCCTTTAACCAGCAACACAGGACTAATTTGAGTTTGGGAATTCTTACCAACCATACCTATACTATGAATTCTTCCTTTTGAATCATCTCCAAAGGATACGGTTCCTCCATTTATCTTATCCAGCTGAGCAAACAGCATTTCATGTCCTGTCATGTGCCGTGAATAGCCACTGTCCAAGTACCAAGGCTGTTTCTTCTTGAGTTGAGCTTTTGAACATGTCTCCTTGAAGTCCAGCTCAACCTACAAAACAGAATTTTAATTTTTCTTTATAGGTACCCATACTTTGATGGGTCCTTGAGTGTTAGTTGCAACAAATGATCCCTTAGGAACCCAAATTTTCTTAACTTTCTACACTGTTCTTTTCTTAAAACACTCATATGATAAAGGACCATGTTTACCACAATTATAACATCTAGGTAAAGCTTTAGCTGAATTATTATTCTAGTATACAACTCTTTTTAAGGATTCATTTTTCAAACATTTAAGAGCTGTATTTTCATCAAGAGTTATTTGCAAAGCTTCAGACTTGTTTTCCAGCTCTTGTTTTAAAACCTCAAAGTCTGTTTTTGAGTGTTCTAACTCGATTTGCAAAATATTTCTTTGCTCAAAAACAGAAGTAAACTCTTGTTTGATTTGTTCCAAATCTTTTTCAAGAAATGCAGCCTTTTTCTTTAATGATTTGTATTTTGAAAAAAGTTTTTCAAATTCGTCATAAAGGTACTCATACTCATCCTGTAGATCATCATAAGAATTAATGCAGAGGGATGAGGGTACCTCTGTTTCATCCTCTTGTGCCATTAAACAGATATTTGCTCTTTCCTCATATTTTTCATCATCAATTTCAGAGCTTGATGTGTCACTGTTCGACCATGCAGCAGCCACCATTGCTTTCTTGGATTTCTTATTTTTCTTGGGTGTTTCATCTTTCAGCAATGGACATTCGAACTTAAAGTGACCAGGTTTCTTGCATTCGTAGCAGATCATCTCCTCCTTTTTGTTGGAGTCATTTTTGTTCCTTATTTTCCATGAAGCACCTCTTTCCTGAAACCTCTTCTAGTTAGCCTTATATTCTGCTCATTAGCTTTCTGAATTTTCTTGCAACTAAAGCTAATTCTTCATCATCATTACAGGAAAGCTCTTTCAGCTCTTCTTTAAGGATGCTGGCTTTAAGTGCAATGCTTTTTTCTTTTCCTTTGCTTCCCTTCGATCTTCTTCTTCTTCTCCCTTAAGCTCCAGCTCAAGAATGAGAAGAGAACCACAAATCTCATCGAGAGTGATGATGTTCAAATCTTTAGCCTCTCTAATGGCAGTCACTTTTGGTTTTCAAGATTTTGGTAGGCATCTAAGCAGTCTCTTAACTAATTTATGTTCAGGGATAGGCTTGCCTAGCTGACTTAATTTATTTGTGATGTTTATAAACCTATCAAACATGCTGGTGATGTCTTCACCAAGCTCCATTTTGATCATTTCATAACTATGTGTTAAGAGAACAATTTTGGACTTCTTTACTTGAGAAGTCCCTTCATGGATTATTCTAAGTTTTTCCCACACTTGTTTAGCTGTTGTACAGCTTGAGACTTTGTTAAATTCAGTGGGGGTCAAGGCAAAATGTAATGTGTTGATGGCCTTAAAGTTTATTTGAACTTTCTTAGTTTCAGCCTCAGTCCATTCAGACCTTGGCTTGGGCATCAACTCATTTGTCATTACATTCACGGTTGAGATCATAAAGGGTCCATCAGTTATGACGTCCCACATTTCATAATCTATAGCCCTAATATAAATTGACATTCTAGTGCTCCAATAAGGGTAATTAGAGCCATCAAACAGAGGTGGTGTGCTTGTTGATTGTCCCTCAGCAACTATGGTTTTTTGTTGAGCCATTTGGATTTTCCCAAAGGATGTTAAGCCTTAACAATAGGAAACTAGCTCTGATACCAATTGTTGGTCCCGATAATATGGGCTAGAGGGGGGTGAATAGCACAATTTGGCTCTTGACAAGATTAGAAACTGATTTCCAGAACTTAAGAAAACAAAAACAGAGTATAAAATGCACAGTAATTTAGAGTGGTTCGGTCCAAGACCTACATCCACTACCTTGATTATCCAACCGAGGATTTTCTCACAAATCCATTATGAACCGGTGAAATTCACAAGCTTTCACCAAGCTTTACAATGGCTTTTACCAGGCTCAGCCAAAAACCTTTTACACTAGTTTTTTACGGGCTCAACTAAAATCCAATGTGGTTTTCCAAGGCTAACCACAACCTTTAACAATCAAGCTATCCCAAGCTTGAACAACCCCTTAGAGTGACTCCCTCACTCTAAGAATACAAGAGAAGTAATAAAGAAGTACCTATGATCACTTACTTTGATCTAGATGGTACAAGATGAAGTGTTGAACTCTATTACAAAGATTGGCGTTTAAATGCAATAAGGTGCAGTGAAGCTTTTCTGGTTTTTTTCACTTTCTATAGCTCAAATCTCATTCAAGGCTTCAAAAACTTGTTTCTCATTATTGGAAGACCCTTTTATGCTTCGAGATGCAACTCTTATGATAGTTTGACAGTTTATGGCTGTTGGAAACAGTTGAGGATGAGTTCTAGCTGTTAATCTATCTTGTAGTGCTCTGGTTCAAATTACAAACAAAGAGCTCTTAGTCGACTGACTTGGTTGACTAAGTTGGTTCTTTTTCTGGTTTGCAGATTCTAGCAGAAAGTACTTAGTCGACTGACTTGGTTGACTAAATTAATTCTGTTTCTCAAACTCTTCAGTCTGTCATTTCTCCAATTTGAAATTTGGTCAACCGATGTTCTTCCTTGTTTCACCAATAAGCTTCCTCCTTGTTATTTAGTTACATCTTATTGATTTTATCCCTCTTTTTCTTTCAAAAATATTCTTTGAATAGTCTATAAATTAATTTTATATATTAATTTCGTACACACTCAAGTAAAGGTATTAGACACAAATAAATGGAAATGTTTTATTATCATCAAAAACTAATGAAGCCAACACTCCCTACTCGCACACTCTAACATCATCATGTGTGCACTCCCTACTCGCACACTTCAACATCATCACATAACATTATTCATCAATGCGAAACATATATTCATATATATATACATACCAACATAATATAGGAGCACATGGATTCATCCTTTTACACATTTCACATTTTCACAACATCAAAACATTTTTTCAAGGTCTTGTTTCCCGTCACACATTTTTAAAGAAAGGTTGGATAAAATCATTCAAATGTTTCGTCCAAATACATTTACATTTCCCAAAGAAATTTTAAAATGCAAGTTCACTCACCAATCTTATTGATGTTTTGGTGGGCTCTAACTTTGACTAAGGTTCCGAATGGAGGTGTGGGGTTTCGTTGGAACCTATCACACACAACAACATCACCATCAACCCAACTTGGCATTAATACTATTCCAAAGCTATTTTCTAAATTGAGTTCTACTAGTCATTCCTAACTAGCTTCCAACTACCATTAAATGGCTATTATTTGCACTACTCTAGTCACACTAAAAATGATTAAATAATCTCAACAATAAAACACTCACAAATCAAATTACTAGACATTATCAACAACTATAAATCAACTCTAATTCACTACTCACCTTGGTAGCTTTGTAATTGAAATTCTTTTAAATAAATTTCAAGCTATTATAGAAGCTCCCTCTTTCTCTTTCTAAAACACCTAACCAGTAAGAGGAAGTATAAAAGTAAGACTTTTCAAGGGTTTTAAAGTGAGAGAGTGAAAGAGCACAAAAGGTTCTATGAAAGGGTGCATAAAAGTATGAAAATTGGAGCTAGCTTGAGAGAAGTTATGGAGGTTTCAAAACAAGCTTCCATGAAGGATGAAAGCAACGTGAGATGGGAGGAGGAAGAAGAAGAAGCTGTTGGAGAAATGAAGAAGCTACTAGAACAAATGATATTTATAGCTAAAGCTTATCTAATCTCTTCTTAAATTATGAAAATGCCCTTAACAAGTTGGCTTGTCCTCCTCTAATCCTTGGTGTAATCTTTTTACTCTTTTGACACTAAGACAAGGTCCATAATAGTCTAGAAATACTCGGGTTCACAAAAACTTAAAATTTTGACCTAAGATGAAAAATGACCATTTTGCCCCTACCTTGGAAATCATCATTATTTCTATCTCCTTTGTCATTTTATCCTTATTTTCATCATTCATTTATGCCTTAGGCCTACTTAAGCCTTAATATTTTTTGAAAACATACGTCTAGGGGCTCATTAAAGAAATGACGAAATCACCCCTAGTTAGTGATATCGCGTCTACTTCTAGTTACGCGTTTATAAAGATCAAGGTCTCACATATATACAGACCACAAGAGCTTAAAGTATATATTTCAGCAAAAGGATCTTAACTTGCGGCAACGTAGGTGGATGGAGTTGCTTAAGGATTATGACTGCACCATTCTTTATCATCCTGGTAAGGCTAATGTAGTGGCGAATGCCTTAAGTAGAAAGTCGATGGGGAGTTTGGCACATATATCTGTAGATAGGAGATCCTTAATTCGGGAGATATAAGGTTTAGGAGATATGGGTGTGCATTTTGAAGTTTCAGAGACAAATGCATTGTTAGCACATTTTAGAGTTAGACCTATTTTAATAGACCGAATTAAAGAAGCATAAAGTAAAGATGAGTTCGTAGCCAAGGCCTTGGAGGACCCTCAGGGAGGGAAAGGAAAACTGTTTACTAAAGGCACAGATGGAGTATTGAGGTATCGAACCAGACTTTATGTTCCTGATAGTGATGGATTGAGGCAAGAAATATTAGAGGAGGCACATATGGCAGCGTACGTGGTACATTTGAGAGCTACAAAGATGTATCAAGATTTAAGGAAGGTATACTGGTGGGAAGGACTTAAGAAAGATGTAACGGAGTTTGTTTCCAAGTGCCTGGTTTGTCAGCAGGTTAAGGTCAAGCACCAAAGGCCCGCAAGGCTACTACAACCATTACCGATGCTCGAATGAAAGTGGGAGCATGTTGCAACGGACTTTGTAACAGGCTTGCCTAGAACTAGTGCAAGCTACGACTCGATTTGGATCATAGTAGATCGGTTAAAGAAGTTAGCTCATTTTCTTTCGGTTAAAACTACATATGGGGCTGCCTAGTACACACGAGCTTATATGGACGAGATAGTACAACTACATGGTATCCCCATTTCTATAGTATCTGACGGAGGGACACAATTCACTAGTAGGTTCTGGGGAAAGTTGCAGGAAGCGTTGGGCACTAAGTTGGATTTTAGTACAACGTTTTACCCTCAGACTGATGGGCAATCTGAACGAACAATACAAACATTGGAAGATATGCTGAGGGCATGTGTAATAGACCTTGGGGTCAAGTGCATCAGTATCTACCCTTAGTGGAGTTTGCTTACAACAATAGCTTCCAAGCTAGCATCCAAATGGCACCATTTGAGGGATTATATGGACGGAGGTGCAGGTCACCCATTAGGTGGTTAGAGGTAGGAGAAAGGAAACTCTTGGGGCCAAAGTTGGTGCAGGACACCACCGAGAAGATACACATGATTCGACAGAGGATGTTATCAGCACAAAGTAGACAAAATTCATACGCTGATAACAGACAGAGAGACTTAGAGTTCCAAGTGGGGGATCATGTATTTTTTAAGGTCTCACCAACACAAGGGGTAATAAGGTTCGGCAAGAAAGGAAAATTAAGTCCTTTGTATGTAGGCCCTTTCGAGATCTTAGAAAAGGTTGGAGCAGTAGCATACTGGTTGGCACTACAGCCAGCCTCTCGAATATTCATCCTGTGTTTCATGTGTCAATGGTTAGGAAGTATAACTCGGATCCATCTCATGTAATACGGTATGAAACCATTCAGTTGAGAGATGACTTAACCTATGAAGAGCAACCAGTGGCTATCCTTGATAGGCAAGTCAAAAAGCTCCGTTAAAAGGATGTAGCCTCAGCGAAAGTGTTATGGCAAAACCACACCAGTGAAAAAGTAACGTGGGAAGCGGAAGAGGAGATGCGAGCAAAGTATCCGCACCTCTTTAATACGTAGAGGTACACTACCTTATAGTTAGATTTAAATTTGGGGATCGAATTTCTTTTAGTGGGGCAGAATGTGAAATCTCAACCTTCATAAACTTATAGCGGAGGTAGATACGATGACATGGATTAGGGGTAGTTTTGTCATTTTCTTTGTGAGCTCCTAAAAGTGGGTTTTTCTAATATTATCAAGGTCTAAGTAGGCCTAAGGAATAAATGAATGAGGTATATAATAATGAAATAAATGAAGAAAATTAAAATAATGATGATTTCCACAGTAGGGGAAAAATGGTCATTTTGAACCTCGAGTCTAAATTTTTAAGTTTTCATAAACTCGAGTACCCCTAGTCTATTATGGACCTTTTCTCAGTGTCAAAAGAGTAAAAAGTTGAGCCAAAGGGAAAAAGAACGCAAAGTCAACTATGCAATGGTATTTTTGTAAATAAGTGAAACTTTAGTCAACTATAGGATAAATATCAAATTTTTTCAGCACTTTCTCCTCACTTCCAGCAACTTCTTCTTCTTCTTCCCATCCTTCTTCCTCACTAAACATTTTCCATCTTCCATGGAAGCCATCCCTTGATACCTCCATAACTTTCTCAAAGCAACTTCAATTCTCATGCTTTGGCACACTTTTTCATAGAATTCTTTGTGCTCTTTCACTTTTACACCTTAAGAGCCCTCAAAAGTCTTTCCTCAATACTTTCTCTCACTACTTGGATGTTTTAGACAGAGAAAGAGACTTTCCATAATAGCTTGACAAACTCTTGAAAAGGAATTAATTTACAAAACCACCAAGGTGAGTAGTGAGTTAGGGTTGACTTTTAAGTTGTTGATGAATGGCCAATAATTAGAATTGTGGGTTATTTTATTGTTGAAGGTTATTTACTTATCCCTAGTGTGACTAGAGTAGTACAAAATAATGACTAGTCAAATGGTAATTGGAAACTAGTGAGGAATAACTAGTAAAGTTTGATTTAGAAAATAGCTTTTGGAATAATATTCATGTCCATGGAGTTGGTGTGATGCTATTATGGGTGATAGGTTCCAACGAGACCCCACATCTCAACTTGGAGCATTAGTGGAAGTTGGAGTTGATTAAAGAACCAACAAAGACAAATGAGTGAACTTGCATCTAAATTGTTTTGGCAAATGCATATGTGTTGAATGAATCATTTGAAAATTTTATTTGTTTTTGCTTTAAAGTGTACTTGGGGAACAAGCCCTAGATGAAATGTTCTTATATTGTCAAATGTGCAATGTGATTGGTTCATGTGTTCCTACATTACGTTGATGCGTATGTTATGCATTAGATGGTATTATTGTGTGATAATTATAACCGTGCGTATGCGGTGTGGGAGTGCACATGACAGTGCCGATAGTGTGCAGTGTGGGAGTGCACACACCAACGATTTATGCCATGTGCGATGTGGGAGAGCACATGATGCTAATGATGATATTGTAATGTGCAGTGTGGGAGAGCACATGATGCTGATGATGATATTGTAATGTGCGATGTGGGAGAGCACATGATGCTGCTGATGATATTGTAATGTGCGGTGTGGGAGTGCACATGATGACCTAGCTATGTGCAGTGTGGGAGTGCACATGAGCTAGGAGAGAGTGGGGTGATGCCGGTAGTTGTATATATGTTTATATATGTTAAATATATAGAGAGGTTATAGAAAATATATTGTGATTGCATTGAATATTGAATGTTAAAATTTGACAAATGCTTTCCAATTGATTTTCACTGCAATAAAAATGGATTTCGTTGTGACAATAATTCTTTTAATTTCATTGCCTTGTTTTTTTAACTGCAGCAAAATTCATTCTCGCTGTAGCGAGAAACTCTCGGGTACTAGGGGGCTTGACTAGCCTAGATTTTTGCTGCAACGAAAATGCATTCTCACTGCAGCGAGAAACTCTCGAGTAGTTGAGTAAAATGCTTGCTCGGGTTTTTGCTACAGCGAAATTCATTCTCGCTGTAGCGAGAAACTCTCAGGTGGTTGGTTCAAAATTTTACCCTAAATTTCACTGCAGTGAAAAGGCATTCTCGCTGCAGCAAACTATGCTATGCTTGCCTTGCTTATCGTAGTTTTAACTCTTTAACTTCATTGTTGATCATGGATCTTTCAAAACTAAGGCACTAAATAATCAAGGGTTGATTTGAGGGGTTTTAACAAGAAATTAAGCTAAATTGCATTGTTTTCAACATAAGTGCATCATGTTTTCTAAAACTTCCCGTACTGATGCTTGTTCCCTTCCTATGTTCACTCACTGAGCTTATACTCACTCTTTTCAACTTCATGTTTTTCAGATTCAAAGGTAGTTGGGACCTAGACTGAGGCGTCCATTTACACTCACCTTTTGGTAGGTATCATGGCATTCAGTAGCTGTACCTTCACCCAAGGTCACTCCGCTGGAAGTCAATGAGTTTTTTTTCCTGTGTATACGTACATGTGATGTAAATCACTAAGATACATGTCGTAAACAATATATGTTTATTTTGATTAACGTTGCCACTATGAGTTGGCAATGGGTGACATTATTTTGGATAATATAAATGTATATTGTTGAAATAATCATACGTGAAAATCACAAAATATGACCTTTAAAGTGATGGATAGAATGATGAACAAGATCATATAAAAAAGGCTTGCTTGGGCTTAGTGGGCTATGCCTATTGGGCCCATGCACCGGTCATGGCACAGGAATTGGGCTGTGACACTTTTGAGAACTGGTTTTAGTTTTATTTTTATACAAATGTTTACACCATGCATTTAATGTGAAAAGCATTTTGAAAGGTTATCGAACCTTGTTTTCAAATGATTTTAAGCAAAAGTCTCAGAAAGCTTGATTTGGTTTTGAAAACAGTTTTGACAAACCGAGAGCATCGAGAGTAGGCCAAATGTCACATCGGGATAGTGTGACCTTTGTGCACAGGTGAGCTCCATCGAGAGAACCTTTGGGTCACCGACAGGCTATTAAACCAGGCTAGGGCCACGGTTTGTGATATATACGTGGCTAGGCCACAAATTGATATACGTGGTTGCGACCACTTGATTTCTCTGATGTCAGCGAATATCATAGAAATTGCCATGGCTATGGGAATCCAATGGAGGAGGACCTCCTGGATTGTTATTACGTGGAAGTGGGTCCACGAGTGATTACTATGTTTACCTACTCGAGAGCCTTGAGAGTTTTAAACTCGTACTCTTTTGCATGGTGGAGAGTTAATGTTTTTCGTAACTCCCCTATTTGCTTGCAAGCTTTCAGCGCTTTATAAGTTGATTTTGAGTTGATATACGTGAATGTGCACTGTTATTTTTACATGCCACACATTTTGGGAGCGTGCGTGATTTGTACGACTATTATGCTTTTAAAGGAAATGGATGATTTCGAGTATTGAAATTTATTTTACTATGCTTTATTTTCAGCATTGTTTACCAAGGAAAGTATTGCATTATGATTTATAGCATCATTTCTACAAGGCACAAATACCCTATTTGTGATTTGGTTTCATAAGATTATCCTTTTATATTCTGGTTTTATTATTCAAATTATCTATTTTGCGCTTGTTTCCCATCTACGCCTTACTCACGAAGTCGATGATCATTGAGTCTATGAGACTCACCCCCTTATCTCCCTTTTGTAGATAGTGATCAGCCTTGCGTGCATTCATCGACACATTTTAGCTATTACAGATAGGTAAAGGTATCACATAGCACCTTATTCCAAGTCGCTCCACTGCTAAAGGTCAAGTCGTCCGTAGTATGATGTATTGGTAAATAGTGTCAATGTAAATGTGCAGTTACTAAATTATAAACTACAATGTATTTTTACAATTATGGCAAATAAAGGTTAAGATGGCTTATTGGAATTTATGTTAAATTTTTATTACAAAGAGTCATATGGTTCAAAGTAATTTCATAGATAAGTAGCATGAATAGGTAGTAATAACTAAAATTCCAATTAAGGCTTGTTCGGGACTTGACGGGTTCTCCAGCAAGACTCGGACGCTAGTAACGATCTAGGAGCGATCGTTACAGACTTGGTATCAGAGCCCTAGGTTTAGTTAAGTCCTAGATTTTCTGTGTCTGTTAGTGGAGTTGTTAAAATTAGTGTAGAGTCTTGTCCTTGGATTGTGGGTGCGCAACACAAATCAAGGGAAGAAAGCTATATAAACTCTTATTCACCTAGAAGCCTACCTTTGTCTTAATACGTAAAAGGTTAAGAATTAATGCATGATTGTGTACAAGTTTTTGAGCTTCCCCTATGACACATCATGAGCAGCAATGAGAAGAAAAGGAAATATTCCCATAGTACTGAAGAGGGATAAATGGAATCCACTTATCGGAGCCGTTATGTGCAAGAGTGTGAAAGCCCATAAAGCAAATTAACCCAAATTCCTATTGGATGGGTTCTGTCATGACCTAAATTCCAGGTCATGACCGGCGCATGGGCCCAATGGACGTAGTCCACTAAGCCCAAGCAAGCCTATTAATCTGACGTGTTCATCATTCCATCATAAACTGCTAAGTCACATTTCATAACTTAGGGTCAAAATAATATTAGACATTTGTCATGTCAAACCCTGTTCTATAAAATAATTACGACGTCATTTACATGCTCAATAGAATGTTTGCATATTTAGGAAGTTTGAAAAATCGTTAAAAGACGATATTGCCCCTAATGGTACCATTAAGTCGATCTTTATGCTTCTTTAATCCGATCCATTAAGATAGGCCTCACTCTAAAATGTACTAGCAACGCATTTGCCTCTGAAACTTCCAAATGCACACCCATGTCTCCTAAGCTATGCATCTCCCTAATCAAGGATCTCTTGTCCATAGAGATATGTGCCAGACTCCCCATCAATTTTTGACTCAAGGCATCCGCCACCATGTTTGCCTTACCGGGATGGTAAAGAATAGTACAATCATAATCTTTGAGCAACTTCATCCACTTACATTGCCGTAAGTTAAGATCCCTCTACTGAAATATATACTTTACGCTTTTGTGGTCCGTATATATCTCGCAAGTCTCACCATACAAGTAATGTCTCCAAATCTTTAAGGCAAACACGATTGCTGCCATCTCTAAATCGTGTACGGGGTAATTCTGCTCATGCCTTTTGAGTGCCTTGATGCATACTATCAAGCTTGGCTCTACAATATGTTTATTATGCCATTCCTACATAAGAATACATGTTTGCTTACTTGGGTACCTTGAAAATTATTAAAGGAAAGTATTGTACCAAATGGTACAATTCAGTCGAATTAAGCCTCGAACTAGTCCAAATAGAAATTTTAAGATGAAATTAAGAATTTTAAAACCCTAGAATGACTTAAAATGGTGATTCAGACTTCGAGGACCGATTTGGAGTCAAATTGGAATTTTCATGACCCAGGGGTAAAATGGTCATTTTGCCACTCGAGGTTAAAATTGGAATGTTGGAAGAAGTTTTTGATCAAGATTGACTATTTAAAACATAATTTGAGTTTGAGAAGTGAAAAATTTTAATTTCAACATTTTTTCGAGTATAGGGGTAAAATAATCATTTTGCCACTCATGGGCAAAATTGTAATTTTACACCACCCAACACTTGTCCAGCACATGGATTTTACCCAATATTATCATGGATAATTGACAAAATTTAAGTGATGGAGAGAGATTGCTTAATGGCTAAGTATGACACATGGACCAATGGAATGGTGACGTGTCAAATATATATCCATTTATTTTTTTGGCTTAAAAAGCAACATAAAATCAGCCCATTTCTCTTCATATGGCCGGCCAAAGCAAGAACAAAGGAAGAAAAGAAAGAACAAGAACCCTAGGGTGAAAATTCAAGAGAAAATTGGTGGATTTCAAGTAATCAAGCAATCAAAGGTAAAATTTCTTGATTTTGACTTGTGATCTACCTTTCCCATGCATTATTTTGCATTTTTCATGGTTGAATCACAAGATATCATGAAGGATACAGTGCTGATCAAACCCTAGGAGAGAGGTTTTGATGCTTGATTTGGTTAGATTTCAATGTATTTTAGTGTTTTTAGTTGATTAGTGATGTGTAGCATGAAAATCAAGCAAGAAAAATTCATGTTCCCCCATCACCCATCATTGGCCGAATTCTCCATGTGGAATATTGAGGATGATTTTGATTTTATTTCAAGTGATTTGGTTAGGAATTAGTGATTTATGGTGTGAGAATCAAGTAGGAAAAATTATAGTGTTGATGCACCCACCATGGCCGAATTTTCCAAGAGAAAATGTGAGGATGATTTTGCCATATTTCAAGTTATTTAATTTGTGTTTGATGATTTGGAGTATTGGGAGAAAAATGGAATTTATTTGGAGTTAAATTGGACATATCGGCCAATTAATCGAGAGATAGATCGAATTAAGCCAATACCGTTTTATTTAGGTAGACAATTGAATTTGTGTAGAACACCGTGTTTAGATGATAATCCAAACAATTTGCATCTCATTCCATACATTAGTATAAAGCTTGAATTGGTTTTATAACAATTTAGCACAATGTAGTAAATGGCTTATTGTGCATTATGTCTAGGTGGTGAGCATTCTGGCAAAAGTAAAGAGATAGTACCCGAGGATCAAGAATAGAAGTACTTGGAATTCGACTCTCGAAATAGTGAGTAACCTTACTATCTTCTTCATTATCTAAAGTGATTTTTATCCGATTTTGTGATTTTATGGAAAATGAGTTTAACTGGCAAATCTTTATGTTTTATAAGCAAAATGTCATTAAATGAAATGATTTTATAAAACTGTCTTGAAATTGAATGATGGTTTTGGAAAATGGAGTAATTGGAGACTAATTGTTGTGTTATAAATCATGGTTTGAATTGAATGGCTTATGATAATATTGGCATGAATGGTTGATTTGGTAAATGTGTTGAAAATGTATGAACTGTTAATTTGCCTTGAGAGGTTGTAAAATAAAATAATTGCCATGTCATTCTATTGTAAATTTTATTGTATGGTGGGTTTACTCGCTACAGTGGACGGGTTCCGTGGACCAGCCTATTAGAGGGGCACGGTAATCCTATTATATTTATACTTCAATGAGAGGCGTGGATGGATAACTCCTGAGGTTAACACTTTAGAGTTCACTTCACGCCTAACCGCCACGTGAGGGTGAACTCAGCCAACGCCAAGGAACGGCTATGTTTTCAAAATAAAAACATGATTTATGCGTACAAAACTTTTTAACAGCCTTGGCGATCTTAGTTGGGATAGCCCTCGATCAACGTATCACTAATAACTAAGTATGAGAATGATTTTGGCACGAGCCAAAGTTTTAAGAAATTCATAAGCCATATTGATTACTCGATTTATATGAATTGATTTTATTTGGTTGAAATGAGTTGAAATGTGATGAATTACAGTATGTTAAATTATTTTATCTGTCTCCATTTACTCAGCTTTAGATATTTTAGATGGTATTTGTTTACTCACTGGGATTATATAATCTCACCACCCTCCTTTCCACCCCTTTCAAGCTCAGGATAGTCAGTAGATAGCTCACTTTGTTGAGGGCTACAGCTAGACTTGCATCCTCAAAAACTGTAAGTTTACTGCTTTTAATACTTTTGGTCGTTCATGGGCCCACGTGTCACTGTAAATTAAATTTTATACTTTGGTTATCTATATTACAGTATGTATAAATTTATTTAGCTTTTACGTTACAAAAATTATTTACCGGTAACTCTATAAATATTGTTTTATAAGAAAATAGAATATTTTATTGAATATTTTTATTATATTCAAATAGTTATCATTTCACTTTAAATGAATGTTTTAGATATCTAAACTTATTTTTTATTATGAAATATGTGCTTTCCACTCGCATACTACATTTTTAATTGGTTTTGAGACTTTCAAGGAAAAATGATCAAAATACCCCTGTGAGAAAAAAATTATTTTTCTATTATTTTGATTTGGAGATAGTTTATAATCTCTTAAAACATGATACTTAACAACTGTTGCTCACAAGGGAGGTGAAAAAAACTGATATAAAAGCCTTACGAGGTTTCGATCGGCATTCCAGGCGATGAATGTCTATCAGGACATCGCGACGGTTGTCACAAGCTCGAGGAGAGTACCGGGTCGTGACAATTAGAGTGATATCAGAGCTTTTGATTTTAAAGATTAGAGCTTTTGGGTTTAAAGTTGTTTTAAAATTTACAGTGTCAGTGTGGCCCAAGTTAAGTTAAGTTAAGTTAAGTTAAGCCAAGTTAAGTTAAGTTAAGTTAGGTTAGGTTGAATAGAGTGCATCCAATTGCATATAGAAACCTACCTGCTCTGGTGATGCATAAATGATTAAGTAATTATTACTTGGTTGCGTATAGGTTTTGAGGTGCATTGGTGACACACACACCATGTCTAGAAGAGACGGTAGTCCCGATACCTCTCATAGTGCTAATGAGGGATCATTAGATTCCACTGCCAAGAGCCAATGGGGCCCTGATTTAGGTAATCCAGAATGGTTTCGTAATAAGGAAAGCTTCGAGAGTAGCGAGAATTTTGAAAGTGAGAGCAGCTCCGATACTCCGAAAATTGTAAAAGATTTTCTTTTGAAACAACATGAAGAGTACCATAGAGAATGGGCGAGGAAGGCAATTGCAAGGGAAGGTATTCATCCTAAGAAGGGCGTGTCAGTTGTCCGACACTATCCTTCAGGCTGTGGGATGAATGTAAAGGAGCAACAAGAAAAGAATAAGGAGAAAGTAACTATTGCAAATTATCCCCTTAGGAAGGTGAACGTTGTACGACATTTTCCTCCCGATTGTGGAAGAAATGCTGCACTGGTGAGTTATGAGGAATGTAGGAGAATACAACAAGCCTCGATTAAGGAACAAAAGAGAAAATCTCAAGATGAGGAGAACTTGAAAGAGGATCTTTTAAGAAGGACTTGGAGTAGAATCTTCCGATAAGATCAGATTAAGATGATGATCCTCATTACATGTAATATTTTCGTAGGATTTGGTACTACTTTAACTCTAGGTAGATGTAGAGAAAAATAGATAATAGTTATTGTACAAAGAAATTAATAGTTTGGCTTTTAAAGTGTGTGACTAGAATGCATTATAAAGTAGCTATTTAAGTGATTGAAGGTATATGGGAATCTTTTGGTAGGACGGAAGTGGATTAGCACTATGACTATTAAGGAAAGATATTTATCTTAGTGGCATGGTTGATCATCTTAAATAATTATTGAAGACTGATGTGGAAAGTCATTAATGATTCAAGCAATTACCAGATCTAGCAATGAATATATTTTGCAGTACTAAGAAATGGACACCGATTAACGTGATGAACTTTTGGGTGATAACCCTAGATTTTGACGAGGTATAAAAGGTCATTTGAATTGATGATGTTTGTTGGGAATTATTACTTACCATAGTATGTGAGTTTTTGATATGATTCCGAATGCAAAGCTAAATAAATAAAATTCTGGTTTATGAGACAAATTGTATAAGAGACTATGATTCCCGAGCAAACACATTGAACTAGGGGACTATGTTATAATAAGAGGGTTCAGTGTGTTGTAATTGCACAGGATAATGGGAGACAGTGTGGTAAGACTAACAATCAATCATGGAGATGTGAAATTGGGAATCTTAATTGTAGTTATAATTCGAAAGGATATGGAAGAAATCAATGAGGCTCTAGATGACATTTTGAGCGATTAATGTAATAAAGTCAAAGATTGTAAGCTTGAGCGTGAAGGAAGTATAAAATGATGCCATAACATTATAGGAAGATAATCTAATCCAATATGGTCCATTAGAGATAAATGATGAAACTTGAGAAAGATAAATTCTTCATTAATAAGAATTGCGAGTGTAAAGTGTGGAGAAAGACAAACTGTTTTCGTAGTTATTATAATGAAAGTCAATAAAATTATTGGAGTACAAGACAAGGAAGATAATTAGATATGGACGACAATAAATTTGAGGAATGTTGTGGATAGTGAACAAATTATGTGTGGGGTGGTATATATATCCTGAATTCATTACAACATATGGAAAGGATGTTTAAAGGTAGGATTTCATGAATGAAGATGAAAGTCAAAATATGACATGAGTTGAAATTGTTAACTTGGCTTAGTGTGTATGACAAGCAAATAGAAAGTACCTATGCTTATGGAATTCATGATATATGCCTAGAAGGGAAACCCAATGGTTGAGGATGATTGATGTAGTGACCTTGAATGCAGATAAATAACTTTGATGAAGGAATTTTTAGTAATCACAGTGCTGCTGCACTAACTGTCCAGCACTGCAATGCTATGAATATCTCATGTCTATGATGCATGAGCAAGATGGGAGTGATATGATAATGAGCTTACAAGTTGAATTTCAGTCATTAGTCATTAAGCTTTGTTATTTGGGAGTTTTAAATGTTATGGGGAATGTTAACTTGAATGAATTGAAAAGTTTCTTCATCTCCTTGTATATGGGCATATAATTAAAAGAGAAATTGAAAGATTCTTGAGATGGCTACATTGAGATAAGATACCAAGTGATGGAAGTGTGAATGAAGGATTACAAGGGCGATACAAAAAATGAGTTTATATAGAATATCATTATGAGAATTTACAATTCTTGTCTTGACTCAGTTAAATCAAAAGGGTTAGTAACAACACAAGTAAACTATGTGACATGCTAGAAACCCTTGGAGATAAATTGAAGCATGAGTAGTAAGGTATGCCTTTATGGAAATGATATGCTCAGAGTATGAAACAGCAAATAAGTGATTAAGTGTTTCAAGAATGTTTAAACGCCTTTGAGAAATAATTATAAGTTCTACGTGATGAGCATAAGATGCGTGACTTTGAAACTTGCTAAGAAGCCAAACGGCTAAGTCATGGGTTAAGTGATCACCTGCTGTGAGACATAAGTTTAAGATAGGTTCCCCAAGGAAATACTCAAGAGAAGTTTTTCCATGGATCTCGTGAAAGCAAGCACTAAGTTATGTGGTTATAAAAAGGAAGCTGTAAGCTGAGAGCAATATTAGTATTAATATTGAAAAATACTTGAGGAGAATCTAGTTTCAAATCTTGTAATTTCAAGTGTAATTTATAAATTAGCTAAGGGAGAATGATGTTATGTTCATATGAAAGAGTGGAACAAAGGATGATAGAAGTTGACCTTGATAATGAAGTCAGATAATGAAACTTTCCTAATATATTATGAAAATTGGAATTCGAAATGCTTGAGGCATACATGATTTAAATGAGTCTGAGTTTTAAGTTACAAATCAATATCGGAATGCAAGAAGGATACAAGGTAATGTAGAGGCATGAAGGATAATCGAGGAAAAAGGATGACTCTTAGGAATTGTGGTATTGCATAAGATGCAATGATCAAGTTAAGATAAATCTTTGAGGCATCAATGGGATTATAAA
>NC_030854.1:13193028-13231684 GCF_000208745.1 Theobroma cacao | reverse complement strand
AAATGATGAATTATGGTGAGAAAATCAAGTAAGAAAAATCATAGTATTGATGCACCCACCATGGCCGAATTTTCCAAGAGAAAATGTGAAAATGATTTTGCTAGATTTTATGCTATTTGACTTGTGTTTGATGATTTGGAGTATTAGGAAAAAAATGGAATTTATTTGGAGTTAAATTGGACATATCGGCCAATTAATTGAGAGATAGATCGAATTAAGCCAATACCGTTTTATTTAGGTACACAATTGAATTTGTGTAGAACACCGTGTTTAGATGATAATCCAAACAATTTGTATCTCATTTCATACATTAGTATAAAGCCTGAATTGGTTTTATAACAATTTAGCACAATGTAGTAAATGGCTTATTGTGCATTATGTCTAGGTGGTGAGCATTTTGGCAAAAGTAAAGAGATAGTACCCGAGGATCAAGAATCGGAGTACTTGGAATTCGACTCTCGAAATAGTGAGTAACCTTACTATCGTTTTAATTATCTAAAGTGGTTTTTATCTGATTTTGTGATTTTATGAAAAATGAGTTTAAATGGCAAATATTTATGTTTTATAAGCAAAATGTGACTAAATGAAATGATTTTATAAAATAGTCTTGAAATTGAATGATGGTTTTGGAAAATGGAGTAATTGGAGACTAATTGTTGTGTTATAAATCATGGTTTGAATTGAATGGCTTATGATAATATTGGCATGAATGGTTGATTTAGTAAATGTGTTGAAAATGTATGAACTGTTAATTTGCCTTGAGAGGCTGTAAAATAAAATAATTGTCATGTCATGCTATTGTAAATTTTATTCTATGGTGGGTTTAGTCGCTGCAGTGGACGGGTTCCGTGGACCAGCCTATTAAAAGGGCACAATAATCCTATTATATTCATACCTCAGTGAGAGGCACGGATGGATAACTCCTGAGGTTAACACTTTAGAGTTCACTTCACGCCCAACCACCACGTGAGGGTGAACTCAGCCAACGCCAAGGAACGGCTATGTTTTCAAAATAAAAACACGATTTATGCGTACATTACTTTTTAACAACCTTGGCGGTCTCAGTTGGGATAGCCCTCAGCCAAGGTATCCCTAATAACTGAGTATGAGAATGATTTTGGCACGAGCCAAAGTTTTAAGAAATTCATAAGCCATGTTGATTACTCGATTTATATTATTTGAATTTATTTGGTTGAAATGAGTTGAAAGGTGATGAATTACAGTATGTTAAATTATTTTATCTATCTCCACTTACTCAGCTTTAGATATTTTAGATGGTATTTGTTTAGTCATTGGGATTATATAATCTCACCAGCCTCCTTTCCACCCCTTTCAAGCTTAGGATAGTCAGTAGATAGCTCACTTTGTTGAGGGCTACAGTTGGACTTGCATCCTCAATAACTGTAGGTTTACTGCTTTTAATACTTTTGGTCGTTCGTGGGCCCACGTCTCACTGTAAATTAAATTTTATACTTTGGTTATCTATATTAAAGTATGTATAAATTTATTTAGCTTTTACACTACAAAAATTATTTACCGGTAACTCTATAAATATTATTTTATAAGAAAATAGAATATTTTATTGAATATTTTTATTATATTCAAATAGTTATAATTTCACTTTAAATGAATGTTTTAAATATCTGAACTTATTTTTGATTATGAAATATGTGTTTTCCATTTGCATACTACATTTTTAGCTGGTTTCGAGACTTTCGAGAAAAAATGACCAAAATACCCCTGTGAGAAAAAAATTATTTTTCTATTGTTTTGATTTGGAGATAGTTTATAATCCCTCAAACATGATACTTAACAACCGTTGCTCACAGGGGAGGTGAGAAAAACTGATATAAAAGCCTTGTGAGGTTTCGATCGGCATTCCAGGTAATGAATGTCTATCGGGACATCGCGGCGGTTGTCATGGGCTCGAGGGGAGTACCGGGTCATGACACATACGCAATCACCTTCCTATGTTGCATTAATACACACCCTAAACCAACTCGCGATGCGTCACAGAATACCGTATAACCCCTTATGCCTTACGGTAGGCTTAATACTGAAGCTGTAGTGAGACATGCCTTAAGCTTCTTAAAGTTATCCTTACAAGCGTCTGACCACTCAAATACATCCATGAACTCATTCACCACCGACACTTGGCTTATATCTCCAACCTTCGCCTGAGCATCCCTTACCACAGCCAAGTAACCTGAACAACCCTGTCTTAATAACCTTCTGGTAGACATGACCGATATCAAATTGGTTGGAGCATTGCTCCTATCCCCCTGAATACTAAATGGTGGCTCATCCGGGAAATCAAATCTAACCAATTTATAGTAACAGTCCACACTGGCATGGCAGGGTGATAGCCAATCCATTCGCAAGATCACGTCAAAATCTAAGGTGTCTAACACCACTAAATTCACCAAAGTGTCCTTGTCCTTGACTCGAACTACACAGGACGTATATTCCCATTCTGCCACAAATACCTCCTTTAAAGGAGTAAACACCACTGATTGTTCTTCTATCCTAACACGATCCTTACCCAAACGAAGTGCAAAACATGGAGAAATGAAAGAATAGGTAGCACCAGGATCAAACAATACTCGAGCATCCATATTACAAACAAAAAGAGTACTTGAGACCACTGCATTAGATGTCTGGGCCTCTTGAGGTGTTAAGCATATACCCTCGCTTGACCTTTACCGACGAAACTCTGACGTCCAAACCCAAAAGGCTTGCCCTGAGAGGAACCAACAGCATCTCTACCTCTTGATCTGCTATCCTTCCGATTAGACAAGGCGGCTACTAAAGGAGCGAATAAAGCTGGCTAGGTGGAGCCGCGAGCAGAACCTTGTGATTGATGAGCCATTGGGCAATTCCTCCTAATATGTCCAGATTGACCACACCCATAACAAACTCTCGTAGTATGAAAACATCGTCCACTATGCCGTACTCCACAATTATTGCAACGATCAATAGCTTGACTACCCTGCCTTGAATCTTGCTGCCTTCCCCTACTAAAAGTTCTCCGCCTTGATCAACGTTGGTACTAGTCAAGTCACTCCCCTGTTGGGGTAATTGTAAATCTTTTTGTGGGCCCTGACGGCTAGAAAACGAAACACCACTATTGAAGTCTCTACGACCCTCATAGCTCTCTGTCTTGGCCCTCTTTGCTCTATCCCTCGCAGCCCTACTTTCACTGGTCCTCATCTCAATCCGTTGAGCACAATCCACTGCTGCGGAGTAGGTATTAAAATCTCGAGATGCCACAGCCCTAAACAATGGCTCCACCAGCCCATCCACAAACCTCTGAATCTTCATCTCCTCAGTAGAAACTAGATAGGGCTCATACCAAGCCAATTGCGTGAATTTGATGTCGTATTCTGACACCGACATACTTGGGGTTTGTACTAATGCCTCAAACTCCCTAGCTCATGCATTACGTACACTAAATGGTAAAAATTGATCTAAGAAGTCTGTATTGAACTCTTTCAAGTCAACGGCGTTACATTTGCAGGCCTACCTTTACGCAAGGAGCCATACCACTCTTGCGCCACGTCTTCTAATCGGAAGGCGGCTAACTCAACTGATCTAGTACTAGAGCATCCCAAGGCCTCACAAATTTTCTCCATCTTATCTAAGAAAAATTAGGGTTTCTTCGATGCATTAGACCTTGAAAATGATGAAGGCTTAAGCTTTAAAAAATCAGGAAGGGAAATCTCTAAATGACCCCTCTCAACCTCAAGATGTTGGCGATCGGGTTGCCCTTGGGAACTAGGGGATTCTTGTACTGTAGGTCTCCCCCCCACTATCCTCTGTATATCATCCATGCGGGTTGCCATCATCTCTACAACTCGATTAACTCCCTACAAGCCTGTCGCCAAGTTCTTGATGGTGATGCCCCCAATTGGTTGTCTATCCGCATCGCCCGAAGACTATCCTTCCTCTCATCTACTCACAGGCGTATCCGCCCTCACAAGCCTAGTGGCCCCACCACGTCTAGCTCGCCCCCTAAGGGTAGATGCCCGTGGCCTATCTGTCAGCTCATCAGGAGCATCTTGCTCCCCCATCCGTCTTGAGGCAGCTCGTGTCTTAAGTGGCATTCTTACCTATACAAGAGCAAACACCTATTATTAAGCACATTTTGCAATTATAATCGTATTTAAGGAAAATGTGGTTTTTAAGATAGGGAACCTATGTGGTCCCTTGGTTGTAAAATGTGTCGCGGTTCACATTTCACAACCGAAGTTTCCACAAAAAGACCCGACACTCCGTTGGACCAACAAAAGGAAGTCCTAGGACCTAAATAACCTAGGGCTCTGATACCAAGTCTGTCATGACCTAAATCTTGGGCCATGATCGACGCATGGACTCAATGGACATAGCCCACTAAGCCCAAGCAAGCCTATCTATGTGACTTCAATCATCGATTTCATCATTCGTTCTTACAACCGTATTTCATATTTCTTATCAACGAGTATTTCAATACTTTTCTATCAAAACCATATAATCGCATTTATATGACTCAAAATAATTTCATCCGTGCAATCTTGTAGTGGCAACATTAATCAACATAAACATCTATTGCTTAAGATATATATGTCTTAACAATTTACATCAGGGTACGTATGTTCCATGAAAAGGACTCTAGACTTCCAGCGGAGAGACCATAGTGAAGGTGCCGCTACTGAATGCCATTGATACCTACCAAAAGATGGACGAACGTGGACACCTCAATCTAGGTCCCAACTGCCTCCTGATCTGAAAACATGAATTTGAAAAAGGTGAGTATAAACTCAATGAGTGAACATAAGAAGAGAATAAGCAATCGATAAGGAGAACTTGGAAATCAAGATGCATTTGTTTCAAAAACAATGCAATTGATTTAATTTCCTACTAAAAACCCCTCATTTCAAACTTTAATTAATAACCTCATAGTGTTTCAAAAACCCATGATCAATCCATGAAGTTAAATGGCTAAAAAATATGTCAAAATCAAGCAAGGTAGCAAGCATGACAGCAAGTTTCTCGCTGTAACAAGAAACAGTCTTAGTTTGCATATGTTTTGGTTTTTCAAGCATATCTCCCACTTCAAAAGTCTAATTGACATGATTTTTAAACCGTTAGAAATCTAAGAGGCTGGGCTACAACTTTGATGTTTACCACTTTGCCCAGTTCTGATTGGAAGGTGGTCAAAATATTTGTCAAAGTGAAAGCACTGCACCAAAACCCGGGAGTTTCTCGCTGCAGCGAGAAGCTTCAGCAAATTTCTCGCTGCAACGAGAACTAGGCTAGTGTGACTCCCCCAACCGGAGAGTTTCTTGCTGCAGCGAAAATGAATCTCGCTGCAGCAAGAAACAGAGCAATTTGGTTAAAAGGAGTCTTGTTACATCAAAAGCCATTTTCTTGTTGAATGGAAAGTAATTTGGGAGCAATTAACAATGCCAACATGCAACACAATCACAAATATTTCCATAACTTTCTATAACACACACATATATCTATATATACATACATCATCATGCATACCATCCCGCGACATTTAGCTCAATGCAATATCATCATCATGTGTGCACTCCCTACTCGCACACTTCAACATCATCATGTGTGCACTCCTTACTCTCACACTCTAACATCATCATGTGTGCACTCCCTACTCGCACACTTCAACATCATCACACAACATTATTCATCAATGCACAACATATATTCATATATATATACATACCAACATAATATAGGAGCACATGGATTCATCCCTTTACACATTTCACATTTTCACAACATCAAAACATTTTATCAAGAACTTGTTCCCCGGCACACATTTTTAAAGAAAGGTTGGATAAAATCATTCAAATGTTTTGTCCAAATAAATTTACATTTCCCAAAGAAATTTTGAAATGCAAGTTCACTCACCAGTCTTTATTGATGTTTTGGTGGGCTCTAACTTCGACTAAGGTTCCGAATGGAGGTGTGGGGTTTCGTTGGAACCTATCACACAGAACAACATCAACATCAACCTAACTTGGCATTAATACTATTCCAAAGCTATTTTCTAAATTGAGTTCTACTAGTCACTCCTAACTAGCTTCCAACTACCATTAAATGGCTATAATTTGCACTACTCTAGTCACACTAAAAATGATTAAACAATCTCAACAATAAAACACTCACAAATCAAATTACTAGACATTATCAACAACTAAAAATCAACTCTAATTCACTACTCACCTTGGTAGCTTTGTAATTGAAATTCTTTCAAAGAAATTTTAAGCTATTATAGAAGCTCCCTCTTTCTCTCTCTAAAACACCTAGCTAGTGAGAGGAAGTATAAAAGTAAGACTTTTCAAGGGTTTTAAAGTGAGAGAGTGAAAAAACACAAAAGGTTCTATGAAAGGGTGCACAAAAGCATGAAAATTGGAGCTAGCTTGAGAGAAGTTATGGAGGTTTCAAAACAAGCTTCCATGGAGGATGAAAGCAACATGAGATTTGAGGAAGAAGAAGAAGAAGCTACTGGAGAAATGAAAAAGCTGTTGGAACAAATGATATTTATAGCTAAAGCTTATCCAATCTCTTTTTAAATTATAAAAATACCCTTAACAAGTTAGCTTGTCCTCTTCCAATCCTTGGTGCAATCTTTTTACTCTTTTGACACCAGGACAAGGTCCATAATAGTCTAGAAATACTTGGGTTCACAAAAACTTAAAATTTTGACCCGAGATGAAAAATGACCAGTTTGCCCCTACCTTGGAAATCATCATTATTTCTATCTCCTTTGTCATTTTATCCTTATTTTCACCATTCATTTATGCCTTAGGCCTACTTAGGCCTTAATATTTTTTGAAAGCATACTTCTAGGGCCTCACTAAGAAAATGACAAAACTACCCCTAGTTAATGATATCGCATTTACTTCTAGCTACGCGTCTATAAAGATCAAGGTCTCACACAAGCACAACCTTTATAACTTTTCAAGGCTAAGTTAGAACTTCTATGCCTTTTATGGATTAAGCACAACCTTCTGAACTTTTCAAGGCTAAGTTATAACCTTTATGCCTTTTATGGATTAAGCACAACCTTACAATAATACCTTTTGAAGGCTAAGGCACAACCTTTTCTCTTTTAAAATTTTGAGTAGCAAGGATACCTCTAGTAGGTAGGTTGTGCTAAGTAAGTACAATGTAGGATGAGTATGATGAGTATAAAAATGTATATAAAGAATGGAAATGAAAGCACAAACAATTTAGAGCTTAAAGATAGCTTAAAAGCTAATTGAAAGAATGTGATTTGCTTACTCTAGCTTAGTTTCTCTTTCTTTTTCTTCATAAGATTTTATTCTTGATCAAATGATATTTTTTCCCACTCCTCTTACTTGTAAAATGTGTTGGAGAAGTCCATTTTATGATTGGAAAAAGTTTAGAGCCATTGAGGATGATTTGGTGAGGAAACTAATCATTTCTCTTGGATTTTTCATGTTTAACAACTACTTTTGAAGCTCTAAGGTATTATATGTCTTCAATATAAACTTGTAGAATCAAGCTTTTAAATGGCAATGTCGATCCTATAAGCTTTCAATGCCCTTCTTGCATTTTGCCCTGGGATCAAGCTTTAAGGCATGGGATGTCAATCATTGGCTATTGATCTTGGCTGTTTGGGTGTTGATTCCTAACGCTTAAATTATGCAAAATGCTTCCTTTTGAACCCGTTTTAGTGCCATATACTTTGACATTTCAAAAGCAAACGCATGGGGATTTTGAACATGAACAATTTATGTTCAAAATTCACTTAAACAAGTTCAAAAATCATTTAACAAAATCAAAACTCATTCAGGCACATTTAGAACTCATTTAAGTAATTTTGAAACTTTTCACATAGAAACACTTAGGAACTTCAAAGATTACTTAAAACAAGTTTAAAAACTATTTGAACAAGTTCAAATACTCATTCAAAAATCATTCAAACAAGTTCAAGGATCAACCAAACAACTTCAAAGATAATTGAAGAAATTTTAATCATTTTTATCATTCTAAAATTATAATCATTTGAAAACTAACTCCATATAATACCAATTCATGATTTTCATTCTTATTGGGCTTTGAAAAATATTTTTCTTCAAAAACACTAATATATAAAATTAATATAAATAATACAATCTTAAAACACATTTTAGAAAATACACCAACTGGATTTCTTGAGTCCAATAATCTTATGAAAATCGCTTGAATATCTTCCTCAATTTAAAACAATGAATCCTTTATTGAGAATCCATTTAATTTATTTATGTTAGCTTTATTAGCTTTAAAATGATTATAGTTTTAAAATGACAAAAATGATCAAAATTGCTTGAATTGTAACACCCAGTACCTTGAGTAATGGCTAATAAAACTTATTGGATACCAATTGAGGTGAATTAAGGTCACTCAATGTGTTACTAGGCATAAGGTGATGAAAGGAATATTTTAAAATAAAATATTTTTTTTGAACAAAATAATATTAAAATAATATAGATGTCGAATTGGTTATATTACAAGAAGAACATGTGATTCTACAATTTGTCTAAGTGGAGGAGAGGAAGTAAGAAAAATTTAGAAGAAAATGAGCTTTGGTGGGGCTCACGTGCCTTCATTAAATGTAAGAAAAAGTAAGTATATATTTAAATATTATGGTGAAACCTTTGTGGAGTATTAATTTGATATTTTATTTGTACAAGTGTAAAGGAAGGAAAATAGAAGAGAATTGAAATTAATGGAATGATGGGAGGACTTAATTGAAAAGAATAAGAAGTTAAGGGGTGGAATTGTAAATAATGAAAAGTTAAGGGTTGAAGTTGTAATTATCAAAAGTTGAAGGATCAATTTGCAATTTAGGAAAAGTTTGAAGTACCAAATTGTAAAGGATGAAAAGTTTGGAGGGTCAAATGGTAAATAAAGAAAAATTAAAAGACCTATGTGCAATTTCACCATTTTAAGCTAAGTGAATATTTAATGTATGTATATTTGTATTTTGCAAAAGCAAGATGAAATTTAAGTTGGATGCAAGTAAAACGAAATGCAAGTGAGATTGTTTAGCATGATGGAATTGGCATGTGAAGTTACTATTACATGTAGATGATTGCATGTAACAAGGATAAAGCTTAGTGGGAGACATGTGGGACCCCCACCATGTGAAAAATGACAAAGAGAAAATGAACAAAGAGTATTTAATTGAAAGAAAGCCATGCATGAAATTTGAGTGGGTACACATGGTGGTAAAGAAAGGATTAAGAATAATAGAAATATATTAAAGATTTCATGAAATCCTATTGGTTTTGAGGGAGGCCAAATAGGAAATAAGATGCATGAAGTCTTATTGGTTCATGGGGTGGCAAAGGCTATTGGCAAAGGAAATGTGCATGAAATATTGTTAAGTGATAAGGTGGCATTAAAAGGAAATGTAAATGAAATGCATAGAAATGAGTGTGAAATGAATTATGGCATATTGCATGGCATGACATGTGATAAAAAAAAAGAGAAAGAGGAAGTGACCTTGGGCAATTCGCCCATGTATGAGAGAATAGGAAATGAAAGCCATTTCAAGGCTTTTGCCTTAAGAGGTCTGCCCCATTTGGAAGAGAAATGTAGAGAAAATAGCTTTGTGAGGCTTCCACTTGAGAAGAAAGAAAGAGTAGAGAGAAAAGGAAAACTAAGTGAAGGCTCGATTTTGTGAGATCTTAGTGCACCCATGAGCTCTTTCTCTCTATTCCCCTAACACCCAGCTCCGTTTCTTTTAGAAATTCATCCTTGGTTCAGAGATATGAGTTAGTTCTCATAATGGTCAAGAAATATGAAAAAAGAAGCTTTGGATCAAGAGAAAAGAATATAGATGATTCATGAGTTCAACCAAGTTATGGTAAGTGAAAATTTATTTTTTGATATGGATTTCTTAAGCAAATGAGTTTTAATTTATGGGAAATGTTTTGTGGCAGCAAAGATTAGCAAGGTTTGAAGGAGAATAGTTGCATACATGTCACCAAACCATTGTTTAATGGTGGATTTAAGGTGTAAGAAAAAAGGGTAAGTATGTTCTTGACTTTTGAATCTTATAGGTGGTAGAAAAGTTGAATGTTAAATTACTAAACTTTTGTGGCAGTCTTGATGATCAAAGCTTTGGAGAAATGTTGGAGTTGCATGAAAGTCCAATCCATTCCAAAGGTAAGCATGCAATGTAAATTGATTGTGCTATCTTGGGTACAGTTAGGAAGAATGCCTATACTAGTTATGAGTTTTGATGTTTTGTTAATGTGTTGTTTTGGAGAATGTAAAGGATTGAAAATGTGGATGGAAATTCAGAAATCCTAGAGTATTAT
This sequence comes from Theobroma cacao, assembly GCF_000208745.1. Taxonomy (NCBI): domain Eukaryota; kingdom Viridiplantae; phylum Streptophyta; class Magnoliopsida; order Malvales; family Malvaceae; genus Theobroma; species Theobroma cacao. The sequence goes on along the minus strand of NC_030854.1, from coordinate 13,221,341 downwards.
GGTGTAAATAGATTAAATAATGATTTCATATTACTAGTACATGTGATATAGAAATTATGCATGTAAAGATTTAAGAATTCTTTGGTAAACTTGCTACCTTTGTGTGTGTGTGTGCGCGCGTAAAAGATTAATTTTGAAGTCAGGATGATTATAGCATGAATTGAACTATTTGGTTAATGGTTAGTTTTTGAATGCGATAGGGGAATAAAGAATAGGATATAAAAGCATAAAGCTAAGTGTGGGCAACAAGTGTGGGATAGGATAAATTGTAAAGTTACTAAGTATTTTGGATTTAATTGTTACCAAGAAATTGACAAGTAAAGGATAGTTGATGTGGGAGTAAATCAAGAAGGATAACGGTTAAACGGTAAGTGATATTGATCGATTAAGAACATAAAGAATTTAATTGGCGAAGTAATGTCCCACCAAGAAAGGTGAGTAGGAGGTATATATTTCAAAAGGTTTCATACTATATAATATCATATGTATAGTAATCTGTCAATGATTTATTCAATGTCATTATGGAAAGTATGAGTTGCTAGAAAACGATAGGTGGTTTAAATAGCTATTTGTAAAAGATTTATACACTGTTATTATGAAAAGCATGCTCTAGTAGAAATGATAGGCGATTGTGAATGCAATTATTTCCGAATTAGCTTTTTATATAATATATAAGCTTTATACGTAATGGATTTTAGAAACTAGGAAACAAGCTCTTCATTATGATTTGCATCAAAACGTGCCTTGCATATTTGTGTGAAATGCATATTGGGTTACACTTTATAAATGGCCAAATTACATGTTTATCATGCTTTCATTTAAATTCAAACCTTATACAAGGGTTTTACACCATACGTTCTATGTGAACAAAGTTTTTAAAGGTGGTCGTATTTTGTTTTCAAAATGGTTATAAGTTAAATATTTTGAAAACATTGTCTTAGCTTATGAAAAATGGTTTTGGCAAACCGAAAGAATTGAGAGTAGGTTCGAATGTCACATCGAGATATTGTGACCCTTGTACACAAGTGAACTCTAGCTAGAGATATATATTGGATCATCGAGAAGCTGTGAATATAAGTGGCAAGGCCACGTGCTGTTATACGTGGTTGCGACCATATGATAAACCATGATGCTCCGATGTTCGGCCAACATCATTATGATTGCCATGGCATAGGGAACCAAGGGAGAAGGCCCCTAGGATCGTGAACGGATTGCCTACTCGAGAGTAGCATCTCTCTTCGATTTCAAACTTGTATTCTTTTGCATGGTGAAGAAATATTGATTTTATGTACTCCTCTTTCTTTGAAAGCTTTTAGTGCATAAAGTGTTGCGCACAAGTTTATTCTATGTGGATGTATACAAGTAGTTATACATGCCTTGTTTAATGGGAGTGTGTGTGTTTATATTTGGCCCTATTGTGAATACAAATGTATTAAATGATTTCCTTGATCGAAATCCATTCTATTATGCACTGATTTTTGCATTGTTCTTGAAAACGGTTACACCGCATCACACTTTTTATGGCATATTAACAAGCCACAAACACCTTATTTTGATTACATAAGGTTAACATTTTATATAATGATTTTGTTATTCAAAATCTCTACTTAACGCTTATTTCTCATCTTCGCCCTGCTTGCTAAGCTGATGATCACTAAGTTTGTGAGACTCACCCCGAATATTCTCATTTTGTAGAGAAGTGATCAACTAGCGTTCTTTTCCTCAACACATTTTTGGTACATTGCAGCGTAAGTAATGGAATCTCTTAGCAACTCCTTCCATGTCAGTCTGCTGCTAGAGGTCTTTATGCTATCAAGAGATTTTAGGAACTTCTCATTTGTTATAAAATGAAAAACATATATTTATATGATGATGAAACATAGTGTATTGAGAGAATATTTGCCATTAATGAAATCGTGATGGTTATGAGATTTCCAAGAGACATGTTATGGTTTGTTGAATTGATAATTATGGAGGCTTGCTCGAGACTTGGTGAGCTTGCTTGCGAGACTTGAGCGTCAGTAGCGATCGTAGAAGCAATCGTAACATGAATGATCTTTGAACTTGTTTGAATGATTTTTTAAGTTGTTCAAATGAGTCTTTAAACTTAATTTTATTAATGTTAAAAACTCTCATACATTTGCTTTTGAAGTCCCTAAGTGTTTCCTTATGCAAAGTTTTAAAAATTGTATGAATGATTTTTGAACTTGTTTGAATAGTTTTTGAACTTGTTCAAAATGCATGAATATAAATAATTTTCTAACACCTTTTTCAGAAAAAATGCATGAGTATAAAAAATGAAAAGTTGAAGTAAAAGACACGAGAAATTTATAGAGGTTTGGCCCTGTCTATAGGTGCCTACGTCTTCTCCTTTAGCGAGCTAAAGAGTTTAAATCCGTTATTGAATAAATCAATACAATGTCATTCAAGGGTCAAGCACAACTTTTATAACTTTTCAAGGCTAAGTTAAAACCTTTATGCCTTTTATGGATGAAGCACAATCTTACAATAGTACCTTTTGAAGGCTAAGGCACAACCTTTTCTCTTTTACAATTTTAAGTAGCAAGAATACCTCTAGAATGTAGGTTTGCTAACTAAGTACAATGTAGGAAGAGTATGATGCGTATAAAGATGTATACAAAGAATGGAAATGAAAGCACAGAATTTTGAGCACAAAGAATTTGGAGCTCAAAGATAGCTTGAAAGCTAAGTGGAAGAATTTGATTTGTTTACTCTAGCTTGGTTTCTCTTTATTTTTCTGCCAATGATATATTTCTCCACTCCTCTTACTTCTAAAATGTGTTAGAGAAGTCCATTTTATGGTTGGAAAAAGTTTGGAGCTGTTGGGGATGATTAGGTAGAGAAACTAACCATTTCTCTTGGATTTTTCGTGTCTAACAACTACTTTTGGAGCTCTAAGGTGTTTAAGGGTGTCGATCCTAGCTTGAAATATGTCTTCAATTTGCACTTGTAGGAACAAGCTTTTAAATGGCAATGTCGATCCTAGAAGCTTTCAATGCCCTTCTTGCATTTTGCCTTGGGATCAAACTTTAAGGCATGGGATGTCAATCCTTGGTTATTGATCCTGGCAGCTTTGGTGTTGATCCCTATAGGTTAAATTATGCAAAAATGCTTCCTTTTGAACCCATTTTGGTGCCAAATACTTTGACATTTCAAAAGCTAATGCATGGGGATTTTTAACATGAATAATTTAAGTTCAAAACTCACTTAAACAAGTTAAAAAATCCTTTAACAAAATCGAAACTCATTCAAGCACATTTAGAACTCATTTAAGCAATTTTGAAACTTTTCACATAGAAACACATAGGAACTTTAAAGATTATTTAAAGCAAGTTTAAAAACTATTTGAAGAAGTTCAAATACATATTCAAAAATCATTCAAACAAGCTCAAGGATCAATCAAACAACTTCAAAGGTAATTTAAGAAATTTTGATCATTTTTGTCATTTCAAAACTATAACCATTTGAAAGCTAACACCATGTAATATCAATTCATGATTTTCATTCTTATTGGGCTTTGAAAAATATTTTTCTTCAAAAACACTAATATATAATATCAATATAAATAATATAATCCTAAAACATGTTTTAGGAAATACACCAACCAGATTTCTGGAGTCCAATATTCTTATGAAAATTGCTTGATTATCTTTCTCATTGAAAATAATGAATCCTTTATTGAGAATCCATTTAATTTATTTTTGTTAGCTTTATTAGCTTTAAAATGATTATAGTTGTGAAATGACAAAAATGATCAAAATTGCTTGAATGATCTTTGAACTTGTTTGAATGATTTTTGAAATTGTTTGAATGAGTCTTTGAACTTAATTTTATTAATGTTAAAAACTCTCATACATTTGCTTTTAAAGTACCCAAGTGTTTCCTTGTGAATAGTTTTAAAAATTGTTTAAATGAGTTTTGAAATTGCTTGAATAAGTTTTGAACTTGTTTACATAAGTTTTAAACCTCCCTAGCATTTGCTTTTGAAATGTCCAAGTATTTGGCATCAAATTGGGTTCAAAAAAAAGTATTTTTTATATTTTAAGTTACAAGTATCGATACCTTTGTATTGGATATCAATACATTTTACACAAAATGCTTCTGAATGCAAGGTATGGATACCTTGTGAAAAGTATCAATTCCTTGAGCAAATGTATTGATACCTAGTGAAACGTATCAATACTTGAGGTTCAAAACTAGCCATTAGACACAAAACTCAAATGAAAAATAGCTAATTTCTTCACCAAATCATCTCCAATGGCTCCAAAGCTACTTTTCCAACACATTTACAAGGTTATAAAAGTGGAGAAAAATATCAAATACTCAAGAATGAAATCTTATGAAGAGAAAGAAGAAAAAGAAAGAGAAACCAAGATAAAGCAAGAAAAACTGTAAGACCTCGACCTCTATAGGCTCGTAACTAGGTGTAGACACTATAACACGGGCCAGGGGTAATTTCGTCATTTCCTTAGTGAGCCCCTAGAAGTAGGTTTTCAAACAATATTAAGGCCTAAGTAGGCCTAAGGCATAAATGAATGATTAAAATAAGGGTAAAATGACGAAAGAAATAAAACTAATGATGATTTCCAAGGTAAGGGCAAAATGGTCATTTTTCATCTCAGGTCAAAATTTTTAAGTTTTCGTAAACGCGAGTATTTCTAGACTATTATGGACTTTGTCTTCGTGTCAAAAGAGTAAACAGATTGTACAAAGGATTGGAGGAAGACAAAGCTAACTTGTTAAGGACATTTTCATAATTTAAGAAGAGATTGGATAAGTTTTGGTTATAAATATCATGTGTTCCACACCCGAGCATTTGTCTCATTGGTTGGTGCATAATCCCCCTGCCTAAAGAGTAGAATTTGAATCTCCTCTCCCCCAATTATAAAAAATATATATATATCATGTGTTCAAGCAGCTTCTTCATTTCTCCCGCAGCTTCTTCTTCTTCTTCCTCCCATCTCACGTTTGTTTCACTTTTCATGGAAGCTTGTTATGAAATCTCCATAACCTTTTTCAAGTTAGCTCCAATTTTCATGCTTTTGTGCACTTTTGCATAGAACCTTTGTGCTTTTTCACTCTCTCACTTTAAAACACTTGGAAAGTGTTACTTTCATACTTCCTCTTACTAGCTAGGTGTTCTAGAGAGAGAAAGAGGGAGCTTCTATAATAGCTTGAAAATTTGTGGAAAGAATTTCAAATTTACAAAGATACCAAGGTGAGTAGTGAATTAAAGTTGATTTTTAAGTGTTGAGAATGTCTAGTAATTTGATTTGTGAGTGTTTTATTGTTGAGATAGTTTATTCATTTTTAGTGTGACTAGAGTACTGCAAATAATAGTCATTTAATGGTAGCTGGAAGCTAGTTAGGAATGACTAGTAGAACTCAATTTAGAAAATAACTTTGGAATAGTATTAATGCCAAGTTGGGTTTATGGTGATGTAGTTGTGTGTGATAGGTTCCAACAAAACCCCACACCTCCATTCGGAACCTTAGTCGAAGATAGAGCCCACCAAAACATCAATAAAGACTGGTGGGTAAACTTGCATTTCAAAATTTATTTGGGAAATGTAATTGTATTTGGATGAAACATTTGAATGATTTTATCCAACCTTTCCTTAAAAATGTGTGCCAAGGAACGAGCCCTTGATAAAATGTTTTGATGTTGTGAAAATGTGAAATGTGTAAAAGAATGAATCCATGTGCTCCTATATTATGTTGGCATGTATATATATGAATATATGTTGTGCATTGATGAATAATGTTGTGTGCTGATATTGAAGTGTGCAAGTAGGGAGTGCACACATGATGATGTTGAAGTGTGCGAGTAGGAAGTGCACAAATGATGATATTAGAGTGTGCGAGTAGGAAGTGCACACATGATGATGATATTGCATTGAGCTGAGTGTGGCGAGATGATATGCATGATGATGTATGTATATACAAATATATATATATATATATATGTTATAGAAAGTTTATGAAAATAATTGTGATTGTGTTGTGTGTTGGCATTGTTAATTGCTCTCAAATTGCCTTTCATTTTAACAAGAAAATGGCTTTTGATGTAACAAGACCCATTTCAATTAAAATGCTCTGTTTCTCGCTGCAGCGAGATTCTCTCGGGTTCTAGTGCAATGCTTTCATTTTGACGAAGATTTTGACCACCTTCCGGTCATAAATAGGCAAAGTGCTAAACATCAAAGTTGTATCCCAGCCTCTTAGCTTTCTAATGGTCTAAAAATCATATCAATTGGACTTCTATAGTGGGAGATATGATTGAAAAACCGAAACATATGCAAACTAAGACTGTTTCTCACTGCAGCGAGAAACTTGTTGTCATGCTTGCTACCTTGCTTGATTTTGACATATTTTTCACCCCTTTAACTTCATGCATTGATCATAGGTTTTTGGCAACACTATGAAGTTATTAATCAAAGTTTGAAATGAGGGGTTTTTAGAAAAAAAAATTTAAATCAATTACATTGTTTTTGAAACAAGTGCATTATGATTTCCAAGTTTTCCTTATTGATTGCTTGTTCCCTTCTTATGTTCACTCACTGAGTTTGTACTCACTATTTTCAACTTCATATTTTCAGATCAGGAGGCAGTTGGAACCTAGGTTGAGGTGTCCACGTAGTTTCGTCTCCTTAGTAGGTATCTTGGCATTCCGTAGCCACACTTTCACCTTGGTCACTCCACTGGAAGCCAGAGTCATTTTTGTTTGTAAATACGTACATGTGATGTAAAGAACTAAGATGTATGCCTTAGACCATATATGTATATTTTGATTGGTAAAGCCACCATGTGTGGCAATGGTTAATGTTATTTTGGGCTAATATAAATGCAGTTTTTGATTGTTATAACTTACTATTAAAGTACTTAAGGGTTGAGATTATGAGATGTGAATGTAAGACTAGTTGACAGGATGATGAGCAGGATTATATAAATAGGCTTGCTTGGGCTTAGTGGACTATGTCCATTGAGTCCATGCACCGGTCGTGGTCCGGAAATCGGGTCGTGACAAAAACACACTCTTCCACGTAACTTTTAAGCTATCCTTGAGCTTTAAATTCGTTGTGCTACCACTCCTATTCATTGTATACATCTTTGTATTGCTCTATCTTTATTGTACTAACTTAGCAAAACCCACCTTCTAGAGGTATCTTTGCTACTCCAAATTATAAAAGAGAAAAAGTAATACCTTAGCCTTCAAAAGGTAGTGTTTGAGAGGTTGTGCCATATCCTTAAAAAGGCATAACAGTTCTAACTTAACTTTGAAAAGTTAAGGAGATTGTGCTTGATTTTTAATTAAAAGGCAGTGTATTGAACTTATTCAATAGTGGATTAAACTCCTTAACTTCCTAAAGAAGAGGATGTAAACATCTATGAAGAGGGTCGAACCTTCATAAATTTTGTGTCTTTTCTTTTTATTTTTTTCTCCTTGAACTTGTATATTTCACCTTGAAGAAGTTATGAAAAATTTATTACGACTTACTCATTAATTTGTATATAGCCTACACTTATTTCACCAAGATCACTACGATTTATGAGTATCATGGTTCGGAGCAGGTTTCCAGTTTCAGCAATTAATATACAGGAGTTGAAGATTCAAACAAGGCGAATCCCAGTGAAGGAGTAGATGCTTAACTATGACGTCGCCTAGCTTGACCATCGTTAGGCTCTAGAGCTTAACTGTGACAGCACCTTGCTTGACTGATGTTTGGCTGGAGTTTAAGCCCCTCTGCCACGCAAAGACAAGTGTATATTACAAAATCTCACGTGAATAAGTTAAAAGAAGAATTTATAAACATAGACAGCATATTTTAATAAACTAAACTTTAAAAAAAACATTAATTTTATTATAATTTGATTTCAAAATCAATTCAAAACTCAACTCTAAACGTTGCAATAGATGAAATGACCCAACTCGTGACAAAAACGTGATAGAAATGAGAAAAACTGTCACAGTCCTACATCGAATAAATAAAAAAGAATCTTAGCACTTACCGATATAAACGCTATACACCCCAATAAGACATGCTTGTTTATGCCAGCGTCAAGGCAACTTATTTATTATTTGTAGTATAGGGTTCGTGGATTTTTCTAGGTTACATTTTCACCCCTGTAAATTCATGCAAGGCATAATGGAGACCAGCAAGCAGAAAAGCTGTTTCATGAAGTACAAATGGCTTTTGATCGAAGGAAGCTTCTAACTTCCTGGAACATTTCAGACGTAGCTCCTTAAAACTTATCAAATTAAAATTATAATCCCCAACCAAATTATAAAGAGGCCAATACGTCACGACTTTACTAGAATTGCAAGGTTACAAGCAAAATATTCAGAACACATCGGCTGCAGTTATCTCCAAGATCTGAGGGGAGCCTCTCCTATATCATGCACTATGAAAGACTTCATACACAAGATGGACCGAAGTTCAGATTCCTCGCCTAATCCATTCTATCATGTGCACAAAATTTTACTACATTGAGCTTCCATCAAGATTACTTGCAATGTATACCATAAGTTGAGAGAGCAAAAAAGGTTAAGAGCAAGGAAATAAAGAGCTAAAAAGAGTGAGACAAGGCTATTATGTATGGTTGTATGTATAACTCTGCTGCTCCTGGGCAGCAGAACTGGGCTTCAGTAACTGCTGAGGAGAGGTGTCAATGGGGCTGATACTCTTATCAGAAGGAGGCAAGCACCTTTTTGAGAAAAATGCAGCAATAGTTTTGGTTCTTCCACCACCCTTCTCTGCCAGTCAGATTAGAAAAAATAAATCTAGTCATAATAAGAAACTACCAAATAAACTTCTTGAAGAAAACCAAATAGGTGCATAACTACCTGGTGAAATTGGAATGCCAAGTTTCTGTAAGATTTCTTTCTTGACCTGCAGAAAGATTTACCCCAAATCAGCTAACATATACTTTGACAAACTCAACGCAGAGCTGAAATGGTCAATTAAAGACTTTCTTTCTAGAATGCCCAGCAGTACAAGTGCCAGTAGAGTAGCTGCAAGCCAAACCCCTATGGACCTGGAAGTGGTTAAGTTATATCAGAAAGCATTTACAAGGCATGATGGTTGATACTTGATATAAAGGCATACATCAAATGTATGCAATTACCAGGTTTGTTTGGGCATTCAAGTCCAAATTCTAAATTACCCAAATCTAGCCTCCCTTGTCAAGGACAACCCACCTTAAACTTTGAAGAATCAAGATCAATCAGAAATTGTAAACAGTTAAGAAGGCCAGAGGGGAAAGAAAATTACCTGAAAGATACGGAAACCAAAAAGAAATTAATTTAACTAACTCATGCAAATGAGTTTCCAGTATCAAACCATTAATTTTACATTCCGCTCCTCTATCACATCCATTGTTAGTATTAAGGTTGAATTCAACCAAACTGTCAATCCTTAAACCAAGCATGGTACTATAGTATTCCTAAAATGGAGTCACAATAATTATGTTATCCATGTAGGCTCAAAAATAATAATGATAACAAAAGAATGGCACAAGCAGAGTCAGACTAAAGTCAGGAATGAGTCACTAACCTGCCAACGATTATCAGAGAATTCTGATATCTCACGCACTTTGGTTTTTAATTGAGACTTTGGAATTGAAGGAAACTTTTGTTGCAAAGACTCTACCAACCTATTGATACCAAGGGAGCATGACTGAATAGTCGATACCTAAAACAAACAAGATCATCATTAGCAGCAAACCACTGCAATTTTGTACTAGACTTGTTGACACTCCCAAGCATAGTATTGAAAGGATATTTTACATTAAACTCCTATCAAATGTGCAACTTACAATTAGAGGCATATCTGAGTCTAGAATAGGTGCCACTGTTAAGACTGGTGTTGTACTGGCCTTGCTACTTGACAAACAAGCTTCTTGATTGTCATCTGCAATGCTATCTACTGATATCTCTACAGGTGAGCCATCAGGACATGCACGCATGCTCAGAGCTTGCAAGCATGTCAGCTCCAATTTACAAGTATTGGTAAGATCTTCAGCCATTAGCACTGAGGTCTTTTCATGTGATATATTTAATATAATCAAGGGTTGATTTTTTTGAAGTGCATGCTCAGTTAAACTGTTTAGATACTTCTGTTGCCTAAGAAAAGTATAAAACTCCTCATTCTGCCCGTCTTGCTCACTCATAGGGGAACTTTTGGTCTCTTCAAGTGCAACATCAGTTCCAGTCCCATCAACTTGTACCCCCTGCATGCAAGCCTCAAATAAGCACTTTGAACTGTTGTTTTTGAGTAATAGTAGGCAGATATTTTTTGGTTTATAAGCTAGTAAGAATATCTTTTACATCAAATCTCATTACCTCATTTTCTGAGAGATATCCATCTGGTACAAAAAATCCATCTTCACTTTCATCTTCATCATCAGCTTTAGAGCATCCTTCAAAACTTTCCTCTTCTTCATCTTTATCGCAATCTGAGAGGCTTTCACCTGGCTCCTCCTGTGAAATGAAATTGTTATTTCCAGGTTTAAATCTAAATTTCGGTTTGAACAACAAGCTCACTGTACCTCCTCCCATTCTTCATCACTATCAACATCATAGTCTAAATCTGGGTCCTTCCTCAATGGGCAGCGAGGTCCCACAACATTACTGAAATACAACAAAACCACAAATTATCATTTAATTATGGAAATACAAAGCAGGGCAGACATAAAAGCAACACCTTCACAAAGAACACTAACTAAATAACACTCCAATACCCTGTCCCACTCATATTATCACTGTTTCCTTTTAATATTATTCCATTCAAGATGCTACTTTGGAAATGTAAATAAATTTAGAACTCGTTTTCTAAGTTTACCCTTCAATTGTAACCATTTAACAGTGATGAGACCCACTAAACAAACACTGCAATACTTAACTTCCTTTTCTTTGACTCCTACAACTATGTCAAGAGTCAACAAATGATGTTTTGAGCAGGATAGGGAGTACATAATATACCAGAAAGTTGCAAATGCAATCACTGGAAATAATAAACAAAACATGATCAACAAAGAGACCTGATAATTGTAAACAATTTTCCACTTAATTTTCCATTGCCTTCTTTGGCGAGAAACATCTAGTCTTTGGACTTAGTTGAAAAAAAACACAAGCATTAGGTGATCCAAATTGTCGATTTTCTTTCACTAGAGATTATGAAAAGATGCAAGAGGTAAAGAAATAGTTGATCATTCTAGTGTGAAGGTCATTCCACCAGTGACACAACTAAAATGACATCAGAGACCATAGAAACAAAGGAGTTCTTGTAGAAAAAAAAATCAATGCAATAGCTTTTCCTTATTTGGGCTAAGGTCAGCTAAATTTAATCGAGCTTGAATAATGACTGAGCTTATGCGACCTTAACATAGTGTGTTAGAACTCAGCTTAGCATAATTAACCAAGCACTAAGCCGAACATGAACTCAAACCACGATTGGGCATAAGCCACAAAAAGCAGCTCAAATATCAGAAAGTTATAAAACTCAAATTTTCTTTTTATTTTTAAAAAAGACTTTGAGCCCATACCATTTGCAGGCCAAATGTCATGAGGCCAGAATGGCCTGGCCTCATGACACTTACTATGGGTCCTTCATGTGCAGGACCCCTTTCAATTTTGGTTGGCAGAACATGAGAGTGACTTACTATAATGCCATCTCCCACTTTGCCTGGTTTGTGGAATCGACTGGGAAAAGTATTAGAGAAGTTTTCTTCACATTTCCCATGTCCCTAGCCTTATCATGTCCCCATTTTTAGACATATAAAATTATTCTGCAATAATATGTTTTAAAAAATAATCGATGATTTTTAATCTATGCTGATGTCTACTTCTCAGCGACATCATGTCAAATCATGATTCAAATTGTGGTAAGAATTATTAAAGCTTTAAGTAGTCAAATTGACAAGCACATTATCATTGGATTTGTTCAATAATGGTTTACTGAATCTGTTCATGAACATAAATGAGTCAAGCTTACAAATGTTCACATTTCCCATGTCCCTAATCTTATCATGTCTCCATTTAAGCACGTAATAATATTCTGCAATAATATTTTTAAACAATAATGGATGATTTTAATCTATTATGCTATGTCTACTTTCAATGAAGTCATGTCAAATCATGATTTGAAATGTGGTAAAAGATATTAAACCTTCAGTAGTCAAATTGCCAAGAGTTTTTCAAAAAAAAAAAAATTGCCAAGAACATTATTATTAAGTTTGTTCACAAACAGCTTATTGAATTTGTTTGTGAACATACCTGAGTCAAGTTTACAAATTTTTTAACTCAGTTCTGTTAGCAATCAAGCCTGAAAATAGTATTCAAACTCACTCATTAAGCTTCATAAATGAACATAAACTAGCTCTAACCAAGCTTGTTCAAGAGCATTCAATGAACGCACTGGTTACTTACATCCCTACACATACAGCTCGTACGAGTCAGAAAAACTAACCCTAAGTGCAGAAAAATTAAAATTTGTTAAATAAAGTTTCCAAAGCATCTCAATTAAGGGCAACTATTTTGCAATATCACAGGATAACTAAAGGTTACAGTACAAGAAGTGGCATTCAATCTAAACAAATTCATTTGACATTTTCTTCTATTCAACGCACCTTTCAACTATATACTAATATTCAACATGAATCGAGCTTAGCTTAGCGGAAAAGTATGCAAAAGAATTAGCAGCCTACCTTTTCTTAGGCCAAATACCAAAAAATGCAGGTCTGTAGCTCTTATCAAACTGCAACAACTGCTTCCTCCCACAGCACTTAACATCAGCAGCTGAGATATCAGGGTTAAAGCATGATCTATCATCAGAATTCTCTTCTCCCCATCCATCTATAATCCTTTCAACGCTCAATTCATCATGGGATGACCCTTTATTAGCAGTTAACTTAAGTTCCTTAAACAATTCAGTCTTAGGTTTCCTACGCATGCCCCAACACTGTTTTTGATTTGAATGAAGAAAATGACCTAAGTGGCGCCAAGAAGATAAATGCAACCTGAAAAGTACAAAGCCAATGTGAATTTGAAACAAAATAAAACCAAAGCCAATAAAATTAAACAACTTAAAGCAAACAGAAAAACCTACTTGCGGAGATCATCCATATAAGTTTCTCCTTTGGATGAAAGAGTGGTGTCCATCAACAGAGTAATTGCTTCAGGTACCTTTTCACTCTTCTGGGTGGATGGACAAAATGTGGCTGGCTTAGTCAATTGTTCAATCTGTCTTGGTGATGTTTTACACTTTTTGAGGAAGCGCTCCATAAGTGAAGCTTGCTTTTGAATTGAAAGTTGCTTTTTCAATTCTGCCTCTTCCTTCTCACGCCTTCGTTGATCTCTCTCAACTTCCTCTTGCTGTTTTCTCAGCTGCTTCCTCATCTCAGCCTCCTCTCTTTCACGACGCCTTTCATCCTTTTCCACTTCCTCCTGCAACCGCTTTCTCTCCTTTTCCTGAAATAAACTATGTTCATGAACATCTAGGAAATAAAAAGGATCAACTGCATTTAACATAAAAGTAATTTTGCTAAACCAAACAATAACCACTATCCTGGGAATAATTCAGATTTAGACATTCCAATGGCACAGTAAAAACTAAAAATAAAAAGTATTGACAATAATTGGCTTTGCACAAGACATGCTTTGAAAAATTTGACATACATTTTGCAACTTTTCCTTTTGGAGTTCACGGTCCACTTTCTTCTTCTCCTTCTCAATTTCTCTTCTATTTCTCTCGAATTGCTTAATTAACAATTTTTCTTCTCGCTTTGCTTCTTTCTCAGCCCTACGGCAACAGAAAACTTTTACTGAAAAGAAAACAAGTCAAGCACAAAAGTTGTAGAACCATTAAAGATACCTACATCTCAGCACCACTCTTCTGTAACATGTTACACATTAACAAGCGAATTTCTGCCTCACTTAATACTTTGACAAGCTTTTCTGATGCTTTCATGAAATCATGCTTGTAGTTCTGATCATTCTCCCACTTTTGTAACAGTGTTATCATTGCTGAAATGAGCACAGATATCAGTAGCCTAATTCAAGCATAAATTAAGGCATTACAATTGAAAAGTTGCTCATCATAATCAATGAAAAGCACAAATGGCAAAGATTGAAATGCCAAATCAATTGATAAGAATATGAAAATCAATTCAACAACAATTCCCCACTGAACAGCAAGGCACATGTAAATATGCAGGAAAGACAGGCAACAGGTAGTATAATATGTTCATAGACACAAAATGCTGTAAGAACCTTTTTTAACCAATTAACTTATCGTAAGCTAGCCAGGGCTCCACATTCCTACAATGCAAAACACTGAATGGAGAATAAAAAACTAATACATCTGTTAATTGCATATAAAACTTTAACAGGGGCCTGAAAAGATCGAGTAAAAGAAGATAGCAACAGGAACTGATTCCGAATGAGTTAATTCTGCTTCACCCCATTAAGGAAACGAAATTAATATGTGCATGACTCTATTGCTTAGCAAACTACAACTCCATGATGGTGAAAAGAATGATACCCATATACTCATTGCTGAGTTGGCTCCTTATGTTGTGCACAATGTTAGAACATTGGAAGCACACACAAGCCTGGAGAGAGGGAGAAAGAGGGAAAAAAAAACTCAAAGGCCTAATGCTTTAGTAATAAAATATGTCACAACAAAATAGAGTCCGATATCAAACATCAATTCTTTTCACAGTTTGAGCCATCATATAATCATCCAATTCTCTAGATAAGCAGTCTTAACCACCATCCTGGATATTACCATGTACTAGCTATCGTTGAGATGGTCATTCAGATGAATAACTCAAATTAGTATTCACCATAACAGTGGCTTCAAATTCTGAAACTACTACAGTTAGTTCTTACTGAACAGCATACCTATCACTATCTATGGACCAAAGATTACAAAAATGTCAATAATTATTCAGCAGTTGAGGTATTAGTACTTTATTGAATATGGGCTGCTGATACAAAAAAAAGTTTAAAAATGAAAAATAATAAATCTGGAACACAATATGACCAGCATCACAAGTTGGGACTGCCTCCAAAAGGGAATTCCTCTTTAAACCTCCCAAAACTCCACATCAATGACAGCACTTATGTGACACTGATGGAAGATGTTCCTCTGTAAAGAGTACAATACTCTGAACTTTGTTCACATGCAACAGTAGTATGAAACTGGAAAAAATTCACAAAGTAAGGGATTTCAAGGTATTGGTTTTCGATGGAGATGATATTCACAATAGTTTGATATGTTTGGTATGGATTGATCCAAGGCCAAATTTCTAAACATAAATTGCACTCCATAATGCATGTGCATATCTGAAATTCTAGCAGTTATATTAATGAAGAAGGATTTTTGAAAGGCATTTGTAACTAGATGGGGGGAAAAAGGACCTTCAGCCGACTAGAATCATGGGTTGAGCCAGATTAACATATAAGTCACTCACTTGGCAATGTCAGGTTAACCTAGAAGTTCAAACTTGTTCTCTAAAAGCAATTGGCAACAGAATTACCTTATTTTCCACTTGAGGACAGAGTGACAATCATAGAAAGCTTGATGAGGCAAATCTAAATTACAAGAGGAGAAAATAAATAAAGGCAGACACATCCATTTCTGGGTAACCAAGGTCATCCAATATTTAATTCCATAATCAAACAAGAAAGAAGAAGAATCAAGAGGTTCAATAGAAAAGAAATCCAGGGCATCCCAGAACAGAAATTCCTACTTACCAGAAACGGCAGTAAATCTCTCATTAATCTTCTTCCTACAAGTACGCCGAATTTTTAAAGTGGCACGCACAGATTTTGGCATCAACTTTACATCTCTAGTCTATCAAATGAGCAATGTAAAGCAAGTTAAACACTATCTATATCAGAGAACATAAACGCATAAAAGCAACAAAAACCCAAAAAGAAAAAATAGAAACAACTCACCTCCCAACACCAAAGAGAAGAGTTGGCATCGTCCTCCAAAATATCAGCATCTTCACTACCCAACCCATATTTCACTCTCTGCCCTACAAATAGCACCGCGCTTTTCACCGCGGCCAAACTCACATTCCCCATGCTGTCCTTCACCTTTTCATGAATTGCTTCCACCAATCTCGACAGCGGCAAATCACTCTCCTCCATCAGAACCGCAACCACTGAATTCAATGGACCGGACTCAACTAATCCCAAACCAAAACCCATTCCGAAACCCGATTTCGGCTCCATTACTTCTTTGTAATACCCATAAAGCCCGTCCATTTCTTGCTTCAATTCCTTGATCTGGGCCTCTCTTTGTTCATCGCTCAAGGTCTCCGAAACCCATGATGCTCTCTTTCGCTTCCCGGTCCTCTTGGGTTGATCTTGGCTATCCGTCTTGGGGACCTTCGGATGATCATCCACGTCGATTACCGTCGCTGAGTCCGCCATTGTGATCAAGAAGCACCAAATCCTGACCCTAAAAACCGAAGATTGATTTTTGCAGATAAACCCTAGTAGATTAAAGAGATAACACAAACCAGGGAGACGAGAAATGACACCCTTTTTTTTTTTTGGACTGGGTGGGCGTGATTATAACTCAAAAGATAGCAGTATTTCTAAAGAAATTTCAGACTCCGAATTTCCTTTTATTTTTATGAGTTTTTTATAGGATAAGTAAAGTGTCTGAAATGGTGAAATTGTTACAACGTTATTGTTACGGAGAAGGAAAAAAAATCATAATAAAATAACTAACATTAAAAAAGATTGGATAATATACTTTTTGCCGCCAAGATTTTGCCTCCAAGTATAAAGTTCAATGCAGCTTGGCGCCTTAACATTTTTGGTGTTGGCGGGTCAAAACACTTGGCCCCGACACGTTTCATTTGAAATTTAAAAGCTGATCTATCGGTTCGCAGATCGCTTTGCTAACTGGGTTCGGGCTGGATCACTTTTCCATTCGCCTCCGCTTTGGGACGAGAAAAAGCCCCGTACCCTACAAGTTTTGCTTGCCAGATCCAATTCGAAAATTGAAGTCGGATCCGGGTTGAGTTTTTATGTTAAAAAAATCAGTACGGGTAGAACTCGGATTAGGATGCTCCGCCTTGACGTTTATATATGAAATTAATATATTTTATTATTTAACTATTTATATTTACATATTATATTAATAAATTTTATTATTTAATATGTTAATTTAAGAGATCTAACATAGTATCATTTTAACCCTTAAAAGGCTTTCGAGGTGCTACATGTGGCATTGTAAAATTTGGTTACTACATAGAGGGTATTTTAGGCTTTTACAAATGAGGTTGATAGAGTTTGGTAATTTGGGCAAAATCTAGAGATGTTTTGGGCATCTGTCTGAAATAGAGGGTTGATTTCAGGTTTCTAAATACGATTTAAGGGTGTTTTAAGGTTTTCTTCTTTATTCAGGGGGCTTTGTGGGGTTTTTGTTTTGCATTTATTTCTCCGATGTCCTTTGGCTTTTGCCTTCTCTTTCATTCTTCTCTTTTTTTTTGGGTATTGGGTTTAGCTGCCTAAGGTTTTTTAGATTCCTTCTCTTCAATTGTGTCGGCTCTTTTGTTCTTATGTTCGTTCGTCTGCGATGGTTTCATTTCTTTGGATTTTTATGGATTCTTTTATGGTATCTGTTGGTATATGCCCTTGAGCCAATTGGATTGATCAAGAAATATATATATCTATATATATATATATATATATATATATATATATTATCATTTAATGCATACTTAATCGCATAACTATATGCGATAGAAGTTTTTCTTCATGTTAGTGCAATAATAATGAGTTATTAAGTACTAATTGGATGAAGCCCATGGAACATAAAGGCCTTACAAGAGATTTGTAAAGTTGTTACAATTATGAGATCATTATGCATCAAAATCATGTTTCTAAATTTGTTCCTGGTCCTTGTATTGTCAAGACAGGGCATTGACAATGCTCAAAAACTGATACATGTTAAACCTCTTTACTTGGAAAGTAAGCAATCGATCCCATAGATTGAAGTATATGAGATATTTGAGGATAACATGTAGGTGTTTATTAAAAAACAAGTTCACTGAACATGACTCGCTATAAAAATTTCATTTGGTATTTCACTCAAGTGTCTATGGAAAATATTCTCATGTGATAGTCGTGCAACTAGTCCTTGGACTTGAGAAACCAGATCATCTTGTATGGAGAATGACATACTTTGATTTTACCCTTACGAGTCTGAAGGGGACCAGATACCTAAACAGGGTGTTTTTGGGTATGCCATTAAGCATGCGAAAGTGAATGAATGTTCAAAAAAGGATTCATCACCCTAAGTGATATGAAAGGATGTATCTCACTTGTTCTTAATTCTTGATTAACTTGTATAAAGTCTTTAGCCAAAGCATGATGAATTTGAGGAAAGTTAGTTTTTTAAATTCATAAGGTTATTCATGAATTATAAGAACTAATATAGAATGTCATAAGTAGATACTGAGCCATACTTTATGATATATTCGAGATATTTGATGAAAGGACCATGTTGCACTAAGAGGCTTATCATTGAAAAGCTTTGTCAAATTCTTTAATTGACTTTTTAACATTTTGGTAGTTATAATGTATTGCTAGATGCCGCTCATGATCTATAAATATAAATCAATTATGAAATTGATATTTGATTAGGATTTATATTTATTGCCAACATGTTAAAAGCTTAATGGGTCACACACATTAAGTGATATGATTGGGATTAAATAAGGATAATTAATTAAGTTGGACTTAATTGAAAAATACCAAAATAAAGTAGAAAATTAATTAAGTTCTTAGAGACTTAATTAAATTAAAATATAATTGTTGTATTTAGGGTTACAAATTAGTTTGGCTATATAAATATGTTATGTTAACAAACTAAAACTCTAAACCTCCAGCCACTTCTCAACCGTTTCATAAAATAAGAAAAGAAAAATAGTTTTCTTTGTCTGACCAAAAAATAAAGATTCGGCAAGAACTTTTGGTCTTTTTATTTTTAAAACAAAACTTGCTAGTATAAGTAAAATTCTACCTTTAAGAAGGTCTTATTCAGTCATTGTGTGGATTACTATTAGAGGCCAAACACATGGGTGGTTGAAGTTTTGACAAATCATAAAGTTGAAGAAGAAAATATTTTTTATTTAATTAGCTCTTAATTACAATATCTAGAGAAATGTATGTAACTATTAAACTTATGAGTGTTCATAATTAATTTGAAAGTGATAACTCTATGATATAGAGTTATTTGAGCTTAATTTTGATAATAATTTGACTTAATTTTTGTAGTAATGGTAGAAATTTATAGGTTTTATTTAATTATTTTAAATTAGTTATTTTAGGTGAGTCAATCTAATCATGGTTAATTTTAAGCTTAATTTGGTGTTAATATGGATAAGATAGGTTGTTATTGATTTAATTGTACTTTTGTAGGTGTTTGATGAAAGAAGAATTTTAATGAAAGAAGGAGAGCAATTTCAAGGTGCAGACTTTTAATGCATATGTTTCGCTATTTTGGCCATAACTTTCTCTACAAAGCTCCAAATGAAGCGATTCTTAAACCATTGGAAAGCTAAGAAAAATAAATACAACTTTTATGTTTACTACTTTACCAAGTTCGGTATGGAAGATGGTCAAAATTCTTATCAAATTTGATGCACTGCAGTAGTCATAAAGCAATTACGATTTCTGTTCATTAATTTGGCAAAGATGTGACCTACATAGTTTTTTTTTATATATAATTGGGGGAGGGGGGATTCAAACCTTGCTCTTTAGGCAAGGGGATTATGCACCAACCTATAAGACAAATGCTCCGGTGCTGTGACTTACATAGTTTGATGAGGAAATCCTAGCTGAAATTGACTTCTTTCTTCACCCAACTTAGCCTAACTTCAAAGCCTATAAAAACAATCTTTCGAAGGACTTAAGGGAGGGAAGAGAAACACCAGATTAACAGCTGAGAGTCAAGCTACAAAGTCATTGAAGGAATTTGAAAAATTCAAGGAGATTTAGAGATCAAGAATACATTCCTTGGTTTTTTCTATCTTTTTGTTATTCTTTTATTCCTTTGGTTTTAATGATTAAATTTTATTCAATGATGATGTGTGACTTGATAGGGAACTAAGTTTTTAATCTAAGATTATGATTGAAGTCAATATATAGTCTGAATTATTTATATTTCTTTTATTATGTTTGATAGATTTAAGTTATTTATTTTATTTTGTTCTTAATGCTTCTAGGTGACTGGCCACCAATTACATTGAATTGGAAACCTAAGTTAAACCTTGACGAAGGAGATTTAGGTAGACCTTGAATAGAATAGCGTATGATTGAATTCACTTAATTGATTAGATGGTTTGATTTGTGTATAGGGTAGACATACATTTATAAGCCATACGCAGCCAAAATTAGAGCACAAACTTAATGAATCTTTCTTCAATATAATTTGCATAGACATATAGTAAATTAATTGGAAAGATATTTTTATAAGAAACTCGACAAAGACTTATAAATAATTTAAGACTCTAGGTTAACAACTTAATCCATTAAATTAAGTTAAGAGAGAGAGACAATATTCAGATGAAGTATTGAGGGATATCATAATCATATGTCTGTTAATCACTAGAAGTAAAATTTGTTGATATATTAGTTTAGTTTTTAGTTTTTAGTTTATTAATTTAATTTTTTTTTAATTTTAATTGTTTAGATAAAATTAAGGTGTGTTAATTTTAGTACTTAACTGTAAGGATTAATTCAATTCTCTATGGGATCGACACTCTACTCATCTCTATATTATTTTTGAGATACGTGCACTTGCGTGAGTAGAGAAATCAACAACAAGTTTTTGGCGCCGTTGCTGGGGAATTGATTTTTAATTCTTTCTTGTTAATATTAATACCAAGCATTCTTAATTTTAATCTAGACTTGGTTTTTTTAATTTTTTAGGTACTTTTGGTCGTTGTATGCAAAGAGCCCGAAATTTGAAAATTGTTCCTTTTGGTCCAGAAATTGAGAAAACTTTTCATAAACTTCGGAGGAAGAATAAAAAATTTTTTGCTCCAAGTAAAACAATTGCTGATCAACAAGAGTAAAAGACCAAGCCTTTGAGCAATTATTCAGTTCCACAACTACAAAATCTTCACTCTAGTATCCGAAGACCTCCTATTCAAGCCAACAATTTTGAAATTAAGCCGTCAATCATTCAGATGATTCAGACTGCTATTCAATTTGGGGGTTTGCCTAATAATGATCCAAATGCTCATATTGTAAATTTTCTAGAAATATACGATACATTCAAGGCCAATGGTGTTACTGATGATGCCATAAGATTGAGGCTTTTTCTTTTTTCATTGAGAGATAAAGCAAAGAGTTGGTTAAATTTGCTTTCTGCTAGTTCCATTAATATTTGGGATGATTTGGCTTAAAAAATCTTAGCAAAATTCTTCCCACCTGCAAAGTCAGCTAAAATGCGGAATGATATTACTTCTTTCATGCAATTTGATTCTAAATCACTATATGAGACTTGGGAGAGGTATAAGGATTTGATGAGAAGATGTCCTCACCATGGATTACCTAAGTGGCTGCAAGTTCAGACTTTTTATAATGGTTTGCTGAGACTTTTTAGAACTATTATTGATGCTGCCGTTGGAGGTGCACTTATGAGTAAATCCATTAATGAGGCTTATGATTTGCTCGAAGAGATAGCTTCTAATAATTATCAATGGCCATCTAAAAGATTGGGTACAAGAAAAATTGCTGGAATTCATGATTTAGATGTATTTAACACTGGTTCTACACAATTGGCCTTTCTCACAAATAAAATAGATAAACTGAGTGTTAATGCTGTTCAGAACTCCTTTATGACATGTGAATTTTGTGGGGAAAGACATTCCAATGACAATTGTCCCCTCTATTATGATTGTTGAAATAGGCAACAGAACAATCCTTATTCCAACACTTATAATCCTAATTGGAGGAATCATCCTAATTTTTCATGGAATAACAATCAAGGGTCTTCATCAGCGACTAAGTCAAACTTTCCTCCTAGATTTCCATCTAGAGACCCTATGCTAGAGAAAAAGCCTTCAATGGAGGATATGTTCATGCAATTCATGACAAAGACTGATGCCTGCATTCAAAATCAAGAAGCTTCAATTAGAAATCTTGAGAGACAAATGGGCCAATTTGCCAGTGCTTTAAATACTAGACCTCAAGGTACCTTACCTAGTGATATTGAACCCAACCCAAGAATAGAAGGTAAGAAACATTGTATGGCAATCACTCTCCGCAACGGAAAAGAGGTAAGTAGTAAGGAATTAAATTCAGAAATTTCAATTCAATCTGATGAGAAAGAAATTGAAAAAGATGCTAAAAAAGTTATTATGGTTGAAAATTTTGATGAAAATTCAAAAGAAAAATCACAATCTGCCCCTACACCTCCACCACCTTTTCTTCAACGTTTTCAAAAGCAAAAACTTGACAAACAATTCCAAAGATTTCTTGAGGTATTTAAAAAACTGCATATTAAAATTCCTTTTTCTAAAGCTTTAGAACAAATGCCAAGTTATCTTAAATTCTTGAAAGATATCCTGACCAAAAAGAGGAAATTAGAAGAGTTTGAGACAATTGCACTTACTGAAGAGTGTAGTGCTATAATCCAGAATAAGCTTGCACCAAAGCTTAAAGATCCAGGAAGTTTTTCTATTCCATGCATTATTGGTAGTTTTAAAATTTCTAAAGCTTTATGTGATTTAGGTGCTAGTGTTTCAATAATGCCTTTATCTATTGCTAGGAAACTTGGATTTCAAAAGAATACAACCTACTACAGTTACCTTGCAATTAGCAGACAGAATAATTAGGCACCTAGTTGGGATTATATAGGGTGTTTTGCTTAAAGTTGGGCATTTATACATTCCGGTAGACTTCATTGTGCTCAAGATTAAAAATGGTGTTGAAATTTCTCTTATTTTGGGAAGGCCATTCTTAGCTACAACTGGAGCACTTATTGATGTGAAGAATGACAAATAACTTTTAGAGTTGGAGAGGAAGAAGTGGTATTTAATTTGTTCAATGCAACTCAGTATCATTATACAGATAGTTGCTATAAAGTGGATTTAGTCAATGAGGGTAAAGGTAAGCCTATTCCACCACCTTCAACAGAGCAGACGCCAATTCTTGAGACAAAACCACCACCACTTTCCAGCTATCTTGATTTTGTGGTTGGACAGCAAGTAATACTTTCTGATTCACAGCTCCATCTTTTGCCATGGAATCTTAAACCATATTAGGGGAACAAGTTTAAGGTAAAAAAAAAATTCATCCTTATGATGTTATCGAGATTTATAGTGGACTTACCAAAGTAGTCAAGGTCAATGAAGAAAATCTCGAGCTGTAAAAAGTAGTACAGAAAGGGGTACCATAGTCAAGCTAGTGACTATAAAGAAGCGCTTCTTGGGAGGCAACCCAAGCACTCTAACTTACTTTCTTTTATTTATTTAATTATTAAATTATTAACACTCTTTTTTATTTGTGCAGGTTCATATAAAAAAATTTAAAAAAAATTTAAAAAAATTCAAAAAAATTTCAAGAAAAAAATATATTTAAAAAAAATTTCATATAAAAAAATATTTCAAAAAAAAATTTCAAAATTTTTTTTTTCAAAAAAAATGGTCAACCGCGGCTTAGCTGGCTTCCAACAACGTGAGTCACGGCTCACTAGGCTAGGATATGTGACTCCAAAAAAAGAAGAAGAAGAAGAAGAGGCCATTTGGACGTGGGCCGTGGCTCCCACATGGGGTAGGCCATGGGCCCCCTGAAGTGGCAGCCCACTAGCCACCACCCTCAATTGGGCTGCCAACATTGGGCAGCCCACTAACCCAACCTAAATCCCTTTTTTTTATTTATTTGGACTACTCATTACCCATTTACCCACTTACCCCCTAACCCATTTACTAATTTACCCATTATCCAACAAAAACTTTTCCTTTATTTATTTTCTTTTTAGTTATTTTTATTATTTATTTTATTTCTCTACATTAATTAATTAATTATTTTTTTGTAGTTAAAAAAAAGTTCCTCCAAGTGGCAATAAAGATGATAACAATAAAACTGAGGATTAGAGCTTCTCAAAAATTCATCCAATCATCAAGAGAGTCTCCTTTACCTTTCTTTTCGTTTTTCTAACATTGATGACAATGTTTAGTTTAAGTTTAGGGGGGGGTGAATTTATTTTTCTAGTGATGAATATTTTGTGAAAGTTTTAGATCTAATTTTATTTGCATGCATATTTATAAATAATTTAGAATTAGTTGGTAAAAGAATTTAAGTTTTGTTGAACCTTAGGAATCTAGAAGTAAAGTTGTGCCAATTTTTTCAATGATTTTTTTTATCCAATAATGATAACTAGTTGTCTTGAATTTTTAGCCTTTGGTGAATAAGAATTTTATTTGGATTCATGCTAATTTTTTTGTTAAGTATCTTGTTAGGATGTGATTTCCACAATTTTGAGTACAATATCTTTTACTTTGAATTATTGTGAATATCTAGAGAAGGTTTATATTGATATAAATTTTAGATTATGTCATGAATTCTAGAATTTACTTGATTTTCTCTTGAGGCGAAATCTTAGGCAATACTTAGTTAGGGAGATGATTTAGGTCATCTTTGGACTGTTTGAGCCTAAAAAGCCAACCTTATTAAATTTTATCCCTAGTATTCCCCTTTTGACCCTAATTTCCCTTTTCTTTGTTTAACTACATAATAATTGAGCTTAAACTGAAAATTAATTTTCCAATTTTGCAACCCTCACTCCTAATCATGCATATTGTTTTAGGAAATATAAATTGAGCTAAATGTTGAAAAAGGTGGAAAGGTGATGTTGATGTGAAAAAAAAAATCAAAATATGAAAAATAACCCCACTACCTACAATACAAAGAAAATAAGTTTGAAGGTGTGAAATTGTGAAATTGAAAAAAATAAAACAAAAATGTGCTGTAGAAAAAAGAAAAAAAAATGAAAGAAAAGTTCAAATGTGGAAATGTGGAAGAAAAGGTGTACTAAGAGAAGGAAAATAGAGCTCTATATATATAGGTCTTATAATAATTATGTGCTTAGGGTGATTTGAGCCACATTTATATCTTTTATCATACCTTGACCCTAGCCATACATTACAAGCTTTATAAAGTCCTATTGATTCCTAGCTTTGTATTATTCTACATTAATGGAGAGAGAGATGAAAAGTAAACCTATGAAAATCTAGTACTAATTTAAAATTTGTGTTGGCATAAACTCATTTGGATGTCATGATATTCTTGGTAAAAGATTTCACACACACACGAAAATCTATTCGAGAATGTGCCTGCATTAAAATTGAAATATGAATTTGAATGAGACCTTTATTTTTCCTTAGATTAATGATTTATAGACACACTTTGAGGAAATTATAAAGAATCATTGAGTGGTGCACTTTAAATCTAGTAGTAGTAGTAGTACTAATAATAACATATTTATTTTAGTTTTCATTAACTGAATTTGATTTTCGTAAGTTAGGTCTTTTCTATGTTTTGCTTGAGGACTAGTAAAATATTAAGTTTGGGGGTGTGATAACTCTATGATATAGAGTTATTTGAGCTTAATTTTGATAATAATTTCGCTTAGTTTTTGTAGTAATGCACGAAAATTAGTAGGTTTTATTTAATTATTTTAAATTAGTTATTTTAGGTGAGTTAATCTAATCATGGTTAATTTTATATTTAATTTGGTGTTAATATAGATAAGATAGGTTGTTATTGATTTAATTGTGCTTTTGTAGGTGTTTGATGAAAGAAGAATTTTAATGGAAGAATGAGAGCAATTTCAAGGTGCAAACTTCCACTGCATATATTTTGATATTTTGGCCATAACTTTCTCTAAAGAGCTCCAAATGAAGTGATTCTTAAACCATTGAAAAGCTAAGAGAAAGATCTACAACTTTCATGTTTACCACTTCCCAGTTCAACATGAAAAATGGTTAAAAATCTTGTCAAAATTGACATACTATAGTAGTCTTAGAGCAATTACAATTTCTGTTAATTAATTTGGCAAAGCTGTGACTTATATAGTTTGATGAAGAAATCTCAGCTGAAATTGACTTCTTTCTTCACCCAACTTGGCCTAACTTCAAAGCTTATAAAAACAACCTTTCGGAGGACTTAAGGGAGGGAAGAGAAACACCAGATTAACAGCTGAGAGTCAAGCTATAGAGTCATTGAAGGAATTTGAAGAATTCAAGGAGATTTAGAGATCAAGAATACATTCCTTGGTTTTTTCTATCTTTTTGTTATTCTTTTATTCCTTTGGTTTTAATGTTTAAATTTTATTCTATCTTTTCTATCTTTTAATGTTTTGATATTTTGGCCATAACTTTCTCTAAAGAGCTCCAAATTAAGCGATTCTTAAACCATTGAAAAGCTAAGAGAAAGATCTACAACTTTCATGTTTACCACTTCCCAGTTCAACATGAAAAATGGTTAAAAATCTTGTCAAAATTGATATACTATAGTAGTCTTAGAGCAATTATAATTTCTGTTAATTAATTTGGCAAAGCTGTGACTTATATAGTTTGATGAGGAAATCTCAACTGAAATTGACTTCTTTTTTCACCCAACTTGGCCTAACTTCAAAGCCTATAAAAACAACCTTTCGGAGGACTTAAGGGAGGGAAGAGAAACACTAGATTAACAGCTAAGAGTCAAGCTATAGAGTCATTGAAGGAATTTGAAGAATTCAAGGAGATTTAGAGATCAAGAATACATTCCTTGGTTTTTTCTATCTTTTTGTTATTCTTTTATTCCTTTGGTTTTAATGTTTAAATTTTATTCAATGATGATGTGTGACTTGATGGGGAACTAAATTTTTGATTTAAGATTATGATTGAACTCAATATGTAGTCTAAATTATTTATATCTCTTTTACTTATGTTTGATAGATTTAAGTTGTTTATTTTATTCTATTCTTAATGCTTCTAGTTGACTGGCCACCGATTAGATTGAATTGGAAACCTAAGTTAAACCTTGACAAAATAGATTTAGATAGACCTTGAATAGAATAGCGTATGATCAAATACACTTAATTGATTAGGTGGTTTGATTTGCATATAGGGTAGACATACACTTATAAGTTATATGTAATCAAAATTATAACACAAACTTAATGAATATTTCTTCAATATAATTTGCATAGATATATAGTAAATTAATTGGGAGAGATATTTTATAAGAAACTCGGCAGAGACTTATAAATAATTTAGGACTCTAGGTTAGTAACTTAATTCATTAAATTAAGTTAAGAGAGAGAGAGACAATATTCAGATGAAGTATTGAGGGATATCATAATCTTAGGTTTGTTAATCACTAGAAGTAAAATTTGCTGATATATTAGTTTAGTTTTTAGTTTATTAATTTAAATTTTTCTTTTTAATTTTAATTGTTTAGATAAAATTAAGGTGTGTTAATTTTAGTACTTAACTGTAATGATTAATTTAATTCTCTGTGGGATTGACACTCTACTCATTTCTATATTATCTTTGTGATACGTGCACTTACGTGAGTAGAGAAATCAACAACAGAAAGTTACATGAAAAACATAAACATTGATCCTTTAAGATTCAACTGTTTCTCTGATTAAATACTAGTTTGTTTTTTCGTTGCGTTATATTTTTAATTTCTTGATTATTTTCATGTTTGAACATAAGGTCAAATCCCAACAGTATCTATGTTTCGGGTGTTGGTCTTAAAAAGAGTGCTAGAGAGGGATGAATAGTATTAAAGTATTTGAAAGAAAACTCCTATGTTTGAAAAACTAGTTGTCACGACTCAAATTTTGGGCCATGACCGGTGCATGGGCCCAATGGACGTAGTCCACTAAGCCCAAGCAAGCCTTTTAATCTGAAATGTTCATCATTCCATCATAAACTACTAAGTCACATTTCATAACTTAGGATCAAAGAAATATTAAACAATGCCAACTCATACTGGCATACCAATCAAGTGTACATTTCTTACAACATGTATCTTAATAATTTACATCAAGTTTGTCTATACATCTCAAAAAAGAAGACTCGATTTCCAATGGAGAGACTCGGATGAATGTACAGCTACTGAATGTCGAGACACCTACCAAAAGATGGATACAAGTCTACAAGGACATCTTGTCCTAGTTACCGACTGCCTCATGATTTGAAAACATGAAGTTGAAAATGGTGAGTATAAACCTAGTGAGTGAACAAGGAAGGGAACAAGC
>NC_030854.1:13188562-13192928 GCF_000208745.1 Theobroma cacao | reverse complement strand
AGATGATTTTGAGATTTTTGGGATAAATGACCAAAATACCCCTGTGAGACGGAAATTATTATTTTATTTGTTTAAGTTGGAAACAGTTTAAAATGTTTTAGAATGTGGTATTTGGAAACAGTTACCCACAGGGGAAATGAGAAGATGATATTAAAGCCTTGCGGGGTTCCAATTGACATTTCGGGTAATGAATGTCGATCGAGACGTCGCGGCGGTTGTCACGGGCTCGATGGGAGTTCCGGGTCGTGACATCCATGGAGGTTCAAAACAACGTGAATTTGGGAGGAGAAGGAAAAGAAGAAAAGCTATTGGAAAAAGTGGGAGATGAAGATGATGGAACAAAGAGATATTTATAGCCAATCTTATCCATTCCACTTAAATTACCAAAATGCCCCTCAACAAATTAACTTACTCTCCTCCAGCCCTTTGTGCAATCTTTTTACTCCTTTGACACTGGGACAAGGTCCATAATAGTCTAGAAATGCTCGGGTTAATGAAAACTTAAAGAGTTTGACCTGAGGTGAAAAATGACCATTTTGCCCCTGTTGTGAAAATTATTATCATTTCTAGTTTTCTTTGTGTTTTCATCATTATGCATCACTTATGTGGTCTTATGCCTATTTAGACCTTAAAATATCATAAAACCATCTTCTGGGAGCTTATTAGAAGAAATGACGAAACTACCCCTAGCTTGTGTTATTACATCTATGCTTAGTTACAAGCCCATAGAGGTTGAGGTCTCATGCTAGTAAACAATTTTGGAATGAAGAGTTTAAAACTTGTGATGGTTGAAAGACACCAGTAAAAAGAAAGTTAAGAGAAATGGACAAAACATAATATTTATAGTGATTCGGTCCTCCTAACCTACATCCATTACCTTGATCTTCCTAATCAAAGATTTTCAACTTAACTTTACTAAAACTAGTAGAATTAACAACTTTCACCAAACTTTTACAAAATGAGCTTCTAACCCAAGCTCTAAACTCTTACAACAATCCCTAAGTTTTCTTAAGCTTAGTAAACCTCTTAAAACACCTTACACACTTTAATTAATTAAGAAATTAAGAAAAAATGGAGTATAATTGATCACCTAGCTGATCTAAGATGTATAAAGTTAAGCTCAATACTTTTACAAAGGATGGGAGTGAAATACAAGTGCAAAGAAAAGGTTTTTGGTTTCTTAAGCTCCAAATCACTGTGGATATCTTCTCTTTATCATTTTTGACTATTAGGGAGGTTTTTGTGACACCCAGTACCCTCGTATAGAAGTCAACATGACCTTATCAACGAGACAAAGGGTCAATGGATGCTGATTTAAGTGCCAAAGGATGGAGACGAGTGAAAAGCGTATTTTA
This sequence comes from Theobroma cacao, assembly GCF_000208745.1. NCBI lineage: Eukaryota > Viridiplantae > Streptophyta > Magnoliopsida > Malvales > Malvaceae > Theobroma > Theobroma cacao. The sequence goes on along the minus strand of NC_030854.1, from coordinate 13,191,573 downwards.
AGATAAAAATTCCACACGTAGAGAAATAATAATAAAATAATAGTATTTCTATCAAGGAAAAATTTTTGAGATAAAAGGTGATTCAGATGTGAATCAGGGCAAAGTAAGATGTTTTGGAGCCCCAGAAGGCTAGTGAAAAATTTTGGAATAAAAGAATATTTTATTAATAAAATATTATTAAAATATTAATATTTTATTCGATGTCGAAATTTTTCATGAAAGAGAAATATATGGTCAATCTAAGTGGGGGAGAAGAAGAATGAGAAAATTTCAGAGAAAAATGATGTTAACGGGGCCTGCGTGTCTTTATTAAATAAAGATAGCACGGGTAAATAATATTTAAATATTATCAAGATATCGCGTTGAAGTGCAAACTTTATATTTTGTTTGCACACATGTAAAGGAAGAGAAATTGAAGGAAATTGGAATTAAAAGATTATGGGAGGATACAATTAAAAAGGGTGAAAACCTTCAAGGGTAAAATGGTAATTTTACCATTAGTTTGGTCAAAGCTTTCAAAGGAAGCTTTGACTCTTATGTTCTTCTTCCATGACCGTTCTTACCCTTCCAAAAAGGTACCTTCTTCTTCTTCTTTCATGCTTCCAATGCCATTTTCATGGTGGAGTGAGAAATTAAATTTTTCTTTATTTTCTTTTCCTTGTTTTCTTTCTTTCCTTTTCTTTTCTTGTTCCTTCCTTCTCCTAACTTTTTGGGCATCAAACTTGCAGCTTCTAACCCCAATTTTCAGCACATCTAAACCCTAGGAGAGAGAAAGAAAAATCTCTCTTCCTTTCTTTTGTTTTCTATTTCTACTCCACTTTCAACAGCACTTGGATTTTTTGCTTCAAATCTTCAGTTTTAAAACTAAAAGGTATATATTTTCAACCTTTGAATTTATGGGTTTGTAATTTTTAGACTTTACTTTCTAAGTTTCTTCAAATTTCCTTTCCTTGAAATTTGCTAGGTTTGGTTAATCTTTATACCTTCAAGCACTAAGGTAAAGAAACTTCAAACTTGAACAATTAGTTTAAAGGGTTTGTGAATTAAACTAGAATTTTAGGTTAAAAGTTGGGTTAAAGCGTAGATTGTGTAGTGTATATTTATTAGAATTATTAAATTCAAATTATGACTTGATGGAGGATGCTATGGCTTATTGGTAACTATATGTTTTAACGGTATTTCGGGACTACATGGATTGAGACTTTGTGGGCACTAGTTTTGTAAGGTGGCATTAAGGTGAGTGAATTTGCATTAAAATGTTTTGGAATAAATGATTATATGCTTGATTGAACCACTTGAAATATTTTGTTAGTTTTTCTTTAAAATTTTCATGGGAACAAGCCCTTGATGAAACGTTGTATGTTGTGAATGTGTAATATGATGAATCCTTATGCCCCTATATTATGTTGATATATATATGTTGTGTATTGATAGTGAATATTGTGTGATAATTATAATTGTGCATCTGCGGATGTGGGGGTGCGCATGCCGGTGATGATGGGGTGCGAAAGTGTGAATGACGATATTGCCTGTGCGCAATGTGGGGGTGCACACAATGACTCCTGTTATGTGCGGTGTAGGAGTGCACATGAGTTGGGTGAGGCGGTGGTGGTATACGTGTTTATATATATGTATGTATATATTTACTATATAAAGAGGTTTGGAATTAATATGTGATTGTATTGACTGTTGAAACCTGATTATTGTCAAATGTGTTTAATTTGATTTTCGTTGCAACAGGATTAGATTTTTATAGCAGTGAAAAATTCCCCTAATTTCATCTGCCCGGGTTTTCACTGCAGTGAAATTCATTCTCGCAGTAGTGAGAAACTCTTGGGTGGATGGCCTTAAGCCTTGCTTTGGATTTCGTTGCAGTGAGAAACTCTTGGGTGGCTGGGTAAAATGTTTGCTTGGGTTTTCGCTGTAGCAAAATTCATTCTCACTGCAGTGAGAAACTCTCGGGTGGTTGGCTCAAAATTTTGCTTTGAAGTTCGCTACAGCGAGAATGCCTTTCTGCTATAGCGAGATTCGCTCTGCTATGCTTGCCTTGCTTGAACTTCCTAAATGTTGTAAAATGACTTGAAAAACAGCACAACATCGAGTTTTGTTCATAATATATAAAAGTGCATTGTTTTTAAACAAGTGCATTATGTTGTCAAAAAGCTCTCCGTATCGTTTGCTTGTTCCTTTCCTATGTTCACTCACTGGGTTTATACTCACTCTTTTAACTTCATGTTTTCAGATTCGAAGATAGTTGGATCTTAGGTAGAGGCGTTTCCTCCTGTTCATCTTACGATAAGGTTTGCCAGAACACTCCATAATATTATTCTCACTAGATTCACTCCTCTGATAGTCAAGGTCGTTTGGTATGTGTATATGGTGGTTTAAATGTAATTCATGAGAATTGTTGTAAACACCGTATGATTGGTTTGAATGATGATGTTACCACAAGTTGGCAAATGGTAATATTATTTTGTGAATGGTATTGTTTAGTTGGCATGATTTATTTTCGAAAGGAAATTATCTTTGAAAATAATGAATTAAGAATCTTAGATGTAAATGAGAGATAAATGGGTTAATGAATAAGTTTTCATAGAAAGCTTGCTTAGGCCCAATGAGCCACACCTATTGGGTCCTTGCGCGGGTCATGGTCCGAAAACTAGGCTGTGACAGTTTTAAATCCTTGAAAATCACTTCTAGCCGTTAGAGACAAAAACTAGCCATTTCTTACCATTATTTTGTCCTTTTGTGCTTAAATTCAAAATGTAACGACCCGGTACTCCCCTAGAGCCCGTGACAACCGTCGCGGTGTCTCGGTAGACACTTATTGCCCGGAATGTCAACCCGAAATCCCGCAAGGCTTTACTATCAGTTTCTCTGTTCCCTTGTGAGCAACCATTGTCAAATATCGTGTTCTAAAAGATTTTAAGTTGTTTCCAACTTTAAACAAATAAAATATTAATTTTTCGTCTCACAGGGGTTATTTTGGTCTATTTTTCTACTAAAATTTT
>NC_030854.1:13162987-13185851 GCF_000208745.1 Theobroma cacao | reverse complement strand
GATTTGACTCCAAATTGATCCTCAAACTCCAAATTACCATTTTAAGTCATCCATGAACTGTGAAACTCTTAATCTCACCTTAAAATTCCTATTTGATCTAGTTCGAGGATTAAATAAACTTTGTTGTACCTCTAGGTACAATACCGACTTTTGTAAATTTTTCGGGACTCTCCTAGCATGCAATCATGCTATCATCACATGTATGTCATGAATAGTATTTTATAAGGTCGGGCTTTACACAAAATGTGCAAACAATCCTTCATTAACTGATTTAAGGCATACTTTAACCAATAAAGCCTTTTCTAACTTGCACATTGCTTATTTGTGTTAACCAATTAATGACAGATTTAACGGATTAATAACTTCATGTTTTCAAGCATTGTTTTGGCCAGCTTCCTTTCAACCGATTAATGCTCCCATTAACTGATTGAAGCTTCTCTCCATTCATCCCTAATGATTAAAATAGGCTCCAAGCAATTAGGAATTCTTCAACTTTAAATCTCTTGGTTTGGTGCCTTGGACGGTCATCAATATTTTGAGTTTGAATTTTGGCACTTTTAGACACTTTAACTTTGACTTTTAACTAGTTAACTCTTCTCTTTTAACTGATTAAAAGGCTTATGTTTTGCATCCTACATCCGTTTAACTGATTAAAAGGCTTTTGTTTTGCATCCTGCATTTGTTTAACTGATTAAACCTTATGTTAACCAATTAAGACATTTCTGTCTATCCATAATGTAGCATCCAGAATTGCTATAATTAATTAAGGATCTATGTTAATCGGTTAAAACTAATCTGTCTTCATTAAAGCTTTTTCTTTTTTACTTGTTTAACCAATTAACCATCTTGCAACCGAACAAGCATCTTGACTTGCTTTCAAATAATAAATATATTAATGAATTTAAGCTTTCTCCTACATACTTAAATAATATAATTAGACACCAATGAATGGGAATGTTTTGTTATCAAAATCACATGGAGTCAATATTCTCTCTCTCTTATTTTTAATGATGACAAAACACTCATAGATTAAGAGTGCAATGTCTATGTTCAGTATGAATGCTTTAAATCTTTATGCATAATGAGGATTGCTCCCTCTTAGTTAATGAATCTAGTTTTCTTTAGAGATTTGCAATGAAATATTTATAATATCCATAGTAGTTAAACAAGATATACAATATCCACAATAGCTAAGCAAGAAATATTAAATATCCATAATAACTAGCACATAATATTCAACAAAACTATAACTAAGCATCACACACATAAATTAAACATAAAGATCTATCAAACTCTATTTAACTTAGTCTTCATTCTCTTTCTTTTTGTCATCATTAAAAAAAGATATTCAAAACTCCCCCTCAATGAGTGCATCTAAATTTTTCTTTAATCTTTAAATTAGACTTTAACGAATAGGAATCATAAGATCATACAACTAAGTTATACAAGCTTATAGATAAAGTTCAATAACTTTAAAAGCCAAACTTGTAACTGTTGTTCAATTTTCTACTCAAGCAACTGCACGTATCACAAAGATATTATAGAGATATGTAGAGTGTCGATCTCATAGAGACTTGAATTAATCCTTATTATTAACTACTAAAATTAATACACCTTAATTTTATCTAAACAATTAAAATTAAAAAGAAAATTTAAATTAATAAACTAAAAACTAAAACTAATATATCAGCAAATTTTACTTCTAGTGATTAACAGACATAAGATTATGATATCCTATAATATTTCATTTGAATATTGTCTCTCTCTCTTTTAACTCAGTTTAATGGATTAAGTTACTAACCTAAAGTCCTAAATTATTTACAAGTCTTTGTTGAGTTTTTTTATAAAAATACTTATGAAACCCCATATTTTGAAACAATGATTAATAAAGTTGATCGGATGCAAATTGAGGTCAATTATAATGTTTAAAAGTGATGAAAAATGAAAGAAATAGTTTGGGATAAAATATTCTGCACGCGACGAAATAATAATAAAATAATAATATTTTTATCGAAAGAGAATTTGTGAGATAAAAGGTGATTCGGAAGTCAATAGAGGCATAATAAGGTATTTTAGGTACCAAGGAGACAAGAGAAAAATTTTAGAATAAAATAATATTAAAATATTAATATTTAACCGGATGTCGAAATCAAAACAGTCATGAAGAAGGATCATATGGTTGATCCAAGTGGGGGAGAAGAAATACAAATAAATTTTTGGAAATGAGCGACGAAAGTGAAATACGCGTGTTTTGCTAAGTGGAGCCAACGCGGATAAGTGAATATTTAAATATTAAAGTAATATCGCGTTGAAGTGCAATTTTGATAATTTAGTAGTACACGTACAGAGGAAGGAAGATAGATGAAAATTGAAATTTTTAGACGTATTAAAAGGATCGAATTTGAAATATAAAGATTGAAGGATATGTAGTGAAATTAATGAGAGAAATAAAATGAACATATAGTAAAATAATAATAGTATATATAAAAAAAAATATAGATAAAGATAGACCAACATGGGCAGTTGCCCATGTGGTCAATAAAAAGAGTCAAAAGACTCTTTAATTTGTTTGATGGAGGGAGGCTGGCCATGTGGAATAAAATGGAGAAGGAAAGAAAAATTGGGGGGGGGGGGGTTGGCCAAATTGGAAGAAAACAAATTGAAAGATTCATGAAACAAAAAAAAAAAGTAAAGTGAAGAAGACACAGAAGAAGAGAGAAGTCGGTTGTGAGGGAGAATAAAATAGAAAAAAAAGAACAAAGGAAAGAAAGAAGAAAGAAGCAGTCGAGAGAAAAGAGAAAAAAGAAAAGAAGAGAAAACTGAGCTTGAGAAAGAAAGTGAAGAAAAAGCTGAGTTGAGGGGGCGGTTTTGCTGTAAATTTTGGAGAAGGAAGGAACAGCTTTGGCTGCTAATTTTTGAGGCTTTAACTGCTGATTTTGAAGGCTGAAAAGTGTAATTTTTGCTACTAATTTTGAAGGCGTTCACGGTATGGTTTTGGTTGCTAATTTTTATAGCTTTGACTGCTGATTTTTGAAGGGAAAATAGAGCAGCTTAGCTACTAATTTTGAGGAGAAATAAAGCAGCTTAACTGCTGATTTTGGTGTGGATATGAGCAGCTCTAGCTGTTGAAAATTTCTTGGTTAAAAGACAAGAAGTTGTGGCCAACAGTGAGAGGGAGAGAGAGGAGGAAATTGTGGACAGCTCTTGTACGTGAGAAAGGAACAAGAAAGACAAGTAAGAAGTTGCTGGTCGGTTGGAGAGAAGAGGAAGAGAAAAGAAAAGAAAAGAAAAGAAGAGAAAAGAAAAGAAAAATATATATATGTGCATATAAATGGACAGGACCCAATAAAGAAAGAATGGGCATGGCCTAATTAGAAAAAGATGGGAAAAGTTCATGAAAAAGGGTCCAAAAACAACAAAGGAAGAAAAGTCCAAAAGAAAAGGAAGGTGGAGACTTGGGCGAACCTAGCCTAATTGGGTAAAATTTCTTTACTCTACTCCATGGCTTATTGTGAAATTGGACTATATGGAGGCTAGCCCATTTTATTTAATTATACATTGGTTATTGGTGATATAAATTAAATTTAAATTACTTTAATACAACATTTAAATATTTTATTAGGAGGTGTCATAGGACTAAAGTAAAGAAGAAAATGTGAAATTTACGAATAGTGCTCGAATAAAGTTAAGAAATTTTAAATGATTCATTGTGAAGAACTATTGATGTCGGAGGAATTTAGATGCATAATTTGGTTGAGAGTGTTAAGTTGAATAGTAAAATATTGGAAGAAATAAGGAGAAATAATGTGGATTTATGATAGAATGAGAGAGAGAAGTGGAATTGATGCACTAAGTGTATTGGATTTAAATTGTTGCTAGGAAAGTTTGTTGTGGAAGCGTGCTGAACGCGTAGGTGACTGGCAAATAGGAATAATTATACGAGTACGAATCAATAATGACGTAGAAATCCCGCTATTGTGATGTGAGTAACCTTATCATCATTTTAATTATCTAAAGTGGTCTTTTTATTTGATTTTGTGAATTTTATGGAAAATGTGTTTAAATGAAATGAATTTATAAATTGTCTTGAAATTGAATGATGACTTTGAAAATAGAGTAATTGGAGACCACTTGATATGTTGTAAATTTATGGTTTTAATTGATTGGCTTACGGCAATATTGGCATGAATGGTTGAATTGCTAAATGTGCTGAAAATGCATGAATTATTGATTTACCTTGAGAGGCTGTAAAATAAAATAATTGCCATGTCATGCTATTGTAAATTTTCTTGTATGGTGGGTCTAGCTTGCTGCAGTGGGGGGGTTCTGTGGACTAGCCTATTAGAGGGGCACGAAATCCGATTATATATGTAACTCGGTTGGAGAGGCGCGTAGGGTATCTCTTGAGGTATGGTTAGAGTTCACGTCACGCTGAACCATCTCGTGATGATAAACTCCGCTAACGCCAAGGAACGACTGTGTTTTCAAAACGAAATAAAAATATGTTTTACGTGTATACAAAATTTTTAACAGCCTTGGTGGGCTTGAGTACTATTTGATGGCATGAGCCAAATGTTTATGAAAGTCAGAAGCCCTATTGAGAAATTAAATGAAATACAACCAGTTGCATGGTTTGGGATGAATTTTCAAGTTATGATATACGTATTGTGATGGGATATTTTGATTGTCTCCTATTACTCAGCTTTAGCTGATTTAAATGATGTTTATTTACTCACTGGGATTTTATAATGTCATCACCCTCATTTCCACCCATTTTAGGCTTAGAATAGACTGTAGATAGCTGATATCGTCAAGGATTACAGTTAGACTTGCATCATCCAAAAACTGTAGGTTCATTTCTTTTGATACTTTTGGTCATTCGTGGGCCCATGTGTCACTATAAATTAAATCTTATACTTTAGTTATCTATATTACAGTACGTATGAAATTGTTTAGCTTTTACGCTACAAAAATTATTTATCGGTAACTCTATAAATATTATTTTATAAAAAAATAGAATATTTTATTAAATATTTTTGTTATATTCAAATAGTTATAGACATCTAAATTTATTTTTGATTATGAAATATGGGTTTTCCACTAGTATACTACATTTTTAACTGGTTTCGAGATTAGTGTGGAAAAATGACCAAAATGCCCTTGTGAGATAAAAAGTATTTTTCTATTGTTTTAATTTGGAAATAGTTTATAACCTCTCAAAACGTGTTATTTTACAACTGTTGATCACAGGGGAGGGGAGAAAACTGATATTAAAGCCTTACGACATTCCGATCGGCATTCTGGGTTATGAATGTCAATCGGGACATCGCGGCGGTTGTCACGGGCTCGAGGAGAGTACCGGGTCGTGACAATACCTCTCCCAATTAATTTACTATATGTCTATGCAAATTATATTGAAGAAAGATTCATTAAGTTTGTACTCTAATTTTGGCTACGTATGGCTTATAGATGTGTGTCTACCCTATGTGCAAATCAAACCACCTAATCAACTAAGTGTATTCGATCATACACTATTCTATTCTAAGTGTCAAGCCCGACCTTATAAAATACTTTCCATATCATTCATATGATTGACAATATGATTGCATACTTGGAAAGCCCCGAAAGAAAAATCGTTAAAAGACGACAATGTACCAAATGGTACAATTAAGTTAATTTAAGCCTTGAAGTAGATCAAATAGAGAATTTAAAATGAAATTAAGAATATTAAAGTCCCAGAATGGTTTAATATGGTGATTTGGAGTTCGAGAATCAATTTGGAGTTAAACAGGAATTTTTACTATCCAGGGGTAAAATGGTCATTTGCCACCCAGGGACACAATGAGAATTTTTGGAGAAGAATTTTTTGGCCCCATTTGACTTATTGGAGTATGATTTGAGTATTGGAGTATAATTTGAGGGTTTGGCAGTGAAAAAGTTTAATTTCGATGATTTTTAGAGTGTAGGGGCGAAATCGTAATTTTACCACTCGCGGATAAAATTTGAGATTTTGAGAGAATTTAGATCAAATTTGATAAATTGGAGAATTGTATGAGTATAAGGGATGAAAAATATGTCTATGGGCAATTTTTCAGTTTTTGGGGTAAAAATGTAATTTTTGACTTTTACAGGGGCAAAAGTGTAAATTTCAAAAATTACTCCACCAAGACTTTGGATAAGTCTGAGAATTTTATCTAAGCTATGGATATGTGGGACAAGTGTATGGTGAAAATTTGGAAACAAATGGATGGCTAGAATTTAACAAATAATTAAAACATTAAAAAAATGAATAAAATAATATTATATTATTTTAGCCTTTAAAAAGGTAAAAATTCCAGAATTCTCATCTTCTTCAGCTGTCCAAACCAGGGGAGAAAAGGGGGAAAAAAACAAATAAGAACCCTACCTGAAAATTTGGGGAAAATCAAGAGAAATCAAGAAATCAAGCATTGAAAAGGTAAATTTCATTGATTTTCCTTGTGATTTTCACTACCCATGCATTTTTTTCTCATTTCCATGCAAAATTAGAAAGTGGGTATGGACACCCATGCTGGCCAAACCTCCATGGATGAGTTTTGAGCTTGATTTTTGGTTGATTATAATTGAATTAAGTGATTTTAGTTAAGTTATATTGAAATATAGCAAAAATAAGCTAGAGATATAATTTTCTCCCATTGAAACCCATTATGCTGAATTTTCTAGGGGAATATTGGCTTCTGATCTTGATGTTTATTTGAGAAATTATGATGAATAATGATGAATTATGAGTTTAGAAAAATAATGAGAATTTTTGGAGTAAAAATATAAATTTTTACCCACTAGGGGTATTTTCGTAATTTGCTATCGAGACTGATAATTTGCACCACATTGAGGGACATTAAGGCAATTTGGGTGCAATTGAGGTATAGAAACTGAAAAAAATTAATTTGGAGTTTAAACGGACGCATATATCGATTTATCGGGTAAAAGACCGAAATAGGCTAACACCGCCTTTAGGCAAAAATTTAGACATTTTTGCATTCCATATCAAGCATTAATAGTCAAAATTAGTTTAATTTCAATTTAGTACCATTGTGGTGAATTTCTCGATTTTGTACTGTGTCAAGGTGGTGAGTCCTCCGATAAAGGCAAGGGAATTGCACCCGAGGATCAATAGTTTGAGTATTTCGAAAATCCCCACTCTAGACACGGTGAGTAACCTTACCATCATTTTAATTATCTAAAGTATGTTTTTATTCGGTTTTGGTGAATTTTATGAAAATGAGTTCAAATGGTAAATTTTTATGTTTTGTAAACAAAATGAGTTTAAATGAAAATATTTTATAAATTGTCTCGAAACGAAATAAAAATTTTGAAAATAGAGTAATTGGAGACCACTGATATGTTGTAAATTTAAAATTTGAATTAATGGCTTAGTTATGGCCAAAATATCGAAACATGTGCATTGAAAGTCTGCACCTTAAAATTACTCTCATTCTTCCATTAAAATTCTTCTTTCATCAAACACCTACAAAAGCACAAATAAATCAATAACAACCTATCTTAACCACATTAACACCAAATTAAGTATAAAATTAACTAAGATTAGATTGACTCAAAATAACTAATTTAAAATTATTAAATAAAATCTACTAATTTCTATGCATTACTACAATACTAAGCCAAATTAGTATCAAAATTAAGCTCAAATAACTCTATATTAGAGAGTTATCAGTAACTATATAAGAATAAATGTATGAGAGTTGAAGCATTTGAAGAACTTGTCAAGGATCACTCAAATAATGTTTAAGCAAATTTGATCATTTTATCATAATCAAAACTACAATAATTTTAAAGCTAACAATGAGTTCCGTGGCCTCTTTGGTTCTCCTACTAGTTGGGGTTTTACGGCTTTTTGGTTTAGATGTGGTTTGGATTCATTGGATTTTTGTGGGTTTTTCTCTTTATTATCAACGTTTTGGGTTGTGTTGCCTTTTTCATTTTCAACTGTCTTTGGTTTTGAGGTTGTTTGGTTTTAGTCTTTTTCTTCCATGTCTTTTTCATTTTTTCTTGATCCTCTCTCTATAGTTGTTTGGTTAAGAAGCTTACAGATTGGTAGTATTTGAGATTTATCCATATACCCTTTTGTTCATGTTTTTCTTTTATTTCTCATAATTTTTTTAATCGATTTGTATTTGCAAGTCTCAGTCAAATTAGGTGCATTTTGGTTGTTATTGCTAGAGTATGATGTCTTCTTGAACAATGAGAGGCTTGAATATTTGGTTGTGTTTGGTGCCTTACAATGGAATTACATTGCAAGCCATGTGATTGCAAGGAATATAATTGTTGGTAAAATAACATTACAACGTTAGGTATGTTAAGGAAAGTGTGATTAAAATGTTGAAAAAATAACATTGCAGAATTTGATTTACAATCACTTTACTGGGAATGTAATATTAATTTTCATAATCACCCTTATGTATTAAAATGAAAATTTACTATACTTGTATGTTTTTTATTGTAAATTTTTATATGATATCATCTTTTAAATAAATTTTCCAACAAATAACCAAGCATCCGGCAAATCCATGTTAACATTAATTATAACATAACTTTTTATTTGTTAGATATTTTGAAAATTTTAAAATATATTATTATTATTATTATTATTATTTTGAAATATTTCTAAAACATTAAAAATGGAAATAATTCTTTTTTAGAAAAAAACAAAAAATATAAAAACTAAAAGAGATTTTTTTAAAACAAAATTCAATGTAGAAAAGAAATATTTTTTTGTTTTTAAAAGTTTATTAAAAATTACAGAGAGGAAATAATTTTTATAATTTTAAAAAATTATGAGTACAAAAAAGAATATCTTTTATTTTTTCAAAATTCTAAATATATTTTTTGTTTTATGGATTTTTTAATCTTTTATAATTTCTTAAAAATAAAAAATATTTCTATTTGTTATTATTTTAGAATTTTTTAATAATTAAAAATTATTTTTTAAAATTTTTTTATATTTTTTAAAAATTAAAAAAATTATTTTTAATTTTTGAAGGCAGCTTTTGAGTTTAAAAAACTTTTGAATGATTTGACAAGGAAAGTTTGAAAACTTTTTGAGGTTAAAGAACACGAAGTAAAGAGAAGTGGACAAAACACAATATTTATAATAGTTCGGTCCCCTTAACCTACATATACTACCTTGATCTTTCCAATCAAGGATTTTCAACCCAAATTCACTAAACCAGTGGAATTAATAATTTCCACTAAGCTTTTACAAGGTGAGCTTCTAACCCAAGCTCCAAATCCTTACAAGAATCCCTAAGCTTAGTCTACCCCTTAAAGTGCCTGGCACACTCTAAGTAACAAGAGATAGAGAAAAGATTAACTACAATTGATCACTTAATTGATCTAAGATGTCCAAGTTTAAGCTCAAGGACTTTTACAAAGAATAAGAGTGGAATATAGTTGAAAAGAGAATTTTTTAGCTCTTCTTGGCACAATTTTGCTTTTGGGTGGTTCTCTTTTACATTTATGATCGTTTGAACCCTTATTTATACTTAGAGAGTGAAACTTAATCATTGTAGATAGTTTGAGAAGAATTTGGCTATTATTTTGTCTTCTTGTGGTTTTGAATTCAAATTTGTCTGAAATTTTAATCTACTAAAATGGATTTTAACCCATTAAAATATTTTTGTCTGTTTTCTTGTACTTCAGGTTAATCGATTAAAGTTGGCATTAATTGATTACAATTATTCTATCTGTCTCCATTGCTCTAGGTTAATCGATGAAACTTGTCTTTAACCAATTAGAAAATAGATGTTTTTTGCTTTTCTTGGCTTAGTCTTGCTCTTGGATGGTTCTCTTTTACATTTATGATCGATTGAACCCTTATTTATACTTGGAGAGTGAAACTTAATCATTGCAGATAGTTTGGGAAAAATTTGGCTATTATTTTTTCTTCTAGTGGTTTTGAATTCAAATCTGTTTGACCTTTTAATCTATTAAAATGGATTTTAATTGATTAAAATCTTTCTGTCTGCTTTTTTATGCTTTAGGTTAATCGATTAAAGTTGGCTTTAATCGATTAAAATTATTCTATTTGTCTCCATTGCTCCAAGTTAATCGATTAGAAGAGAGAATTTTTTGGCTTTTCTTGGCTCAATCTTGCTCTTGGATGGTTTTTTTTTACATTTATGTTGAACCCTTATTTATACTTGGGGAATGAAACTTAATCATTACATACAGTTTGGGAAGAATTTGGCTATTAGTTTTTCTTCTAGTGGCTTTGAATTCAAATCTGTCTCACCTTTTAATCTATTAAAATGGATTTTAACTGATTAAAATCTTTCTGTCTGTTTTCATGTGCTTCAGGTTAATTGATTAAAGTTGGATTTAATCGATTAAAATTATTCTATCTGTCTTCATTGCTCCATGTTAATCGATGAAACTTGTCTTTAATCGATTAGAAAAGAGAATTTTTTGGCTTTTCTTGGCTCAATCTTGCTCTTGGATGGTTCTCTTTTACATTTATGATCGATTGAACCCTTATTTATTCTTGGAGAGTGAAACTTAATCATTGAAGATAGTTTGGGAAGAATTTGGCTACTATTTTGTCTTCTAATGGTTTTGAATTCAAATCTTTCTGACCTTTTAATCTATTAAAATGGATTTTAACCGATTAAAATCTTTCTATATGTTTTCTTGTGCTTCAGGTTAATCGATTAAAGTTGGCTTTAATCGATTAAAATTTGGCTATCTGTCTCCATTGCTCTAGGTTAATCGATGAAACTTGTCTTTAACCGATTAGAAAAGAGAATTTTTTGGCTCTTCTTGGCTCAATCTTGCTCTTGTATGGTTTTTTTTTTACATTTATGATTATTCGAACCCTTATTTATACTTAGAGAGTGAAACTTAATCATTGCAGACAATTTCGGAAGAATTTGGCTATTATTTTGTCTTCTAGTGGTTTTGAATTCAAATTTGTCTAACTTTTTAATCTATTAAAATGGATTTTAACCAATTAAAATCTTTTCGTTTGTTTTCTTGTGCTTCAAGTTAATCAATTTAAGTTGGCTTTAATCGATTAAAATTATTCTATCTATCTCCATTGCTCTAGGTTAATTGATGAAACTTGTCTTTAACCGATTAGAAAAGAGAATTTTTTGGCTCTTTTTGGCTTAATCTTGCTCTTGGATGGTTCTTTTTTACATTTATGATCATTTATTTGAAACCTCGACCTTCATAAACGGGTAACTAGAGGTAGAACTTATATTTAATGGTTTAATTTGAGCTAATGATACTAGTTTTACATTACTTATAATTATTTTATATCGTTATAAGAGTAGGATTAAAAAATGATTTCAATTGGTGAAGAAAGGTGCATAATGGGCTAATGCTCTATTTACATATATTTTGATTTTTCAAGCATATCTCCCACTACAGAAGTCCAAATAACATGATTTTTAGACCATTAGAAAGCTAAGAGGCAAAGCTACAACTTTGATGTTTACCACTTTGCCTAGTTCTGATGGAAAGGTCGTCAAAATCTTTGTTGAAGTGAAAGTACTATGTTAGAAGAACAGATTTAGACAAAACATTTGAGTGCTGCGGCACTGGAAATTGAGAGCTGTGGCCCTCACTGTAATGTCCAAAAATAACAAGCTTAGGGGATTTTTGAAGCTAGGGCTTTTGGGGGCTACTTAAGAGACCTCTTTCAGAGGATTTTGGACCTTTTCCCAATGTCAAAAGAGTAAAAAGATTACACAAGAAAAAGAGGAAGACAAATGGCCTTGTTAAGGGCATTATTGTAATTGCATGAAAAATTAGATAAGCTTTAACTATAAATATCGACTCTCCAGCAGCCTTCTTCATTTTTTTTCCAACAGCTTCTTCTTCCCCTCTTTCTTTTCATCTCATGTTTCTTCATCCTCCGTGGGAGTTCTCTTCAAGCTTCCATAACTCTCTCAAGTTACTCTCAAATTTCATGCTTTTGTGCTCCTTTTCACAAGCCCTTTGTGCTCTTTTACTCTTTCACCTTAAAAACCCTCCAAAGTCTTAAACTAGTACTTTCTCTTACTAGCTAGGTGTTTTAAGAGAGAAAGAAAGACTCTCTATAATAGTTTGAGAATTCTTGAGGAGGAATCCAATTACAAATCTAGCTAGGTGAGTATTGAAATTGAGTTTATATTTTTAGTTGTTGAGAATAGCTAGTGGTTAGATTTGTGAGTGTTTTGTAGTTAAGGTGATTTATTCATTTTAATGTGATTAGAATAGTGAAAATAGATAGCCATTTAATGGTAGTTGGAAACTAGTTAGGAATAACTAGCAGAACATGATTTAGGAGATAGCTTCTAGAACTATATTTATGTGAATTGAGTTAATTGTGATGCTATTATGATGATAGGTTCTAATGAAGCTCCACTGCCCCATTTGGACCATTAGAGGAAGTTGGGTAAAGATTTAATAAATATCGGTGAGTGAACCTGCACTAAAAAGTTTTGGGTAGATGTACATACATTTGAACGAATACTTGAATTGTTTAAATTGTCTTTTCTTCAAATTGCATACAAGAACAAGCCTTTAACGAAACATTTTCCTTGCGTTGTGAAATGTGATTGTAATGAATTTGTGAAATCCCTTTATATGTTGATATATATATATATATATATATGTATAGTACATTGGTAGATAATATTGTGTAATGAATATAACCGTGCGTGTGCGCGATGTGGGGGATGCACATGCCGGTAATGACAGGGTGTGGGAGTGTGGAGGATGACATAGTTGTGCGTGATGTGGGGGTGCACACGATGACTCCAACTATGTACGTGATGTGGGGGTTGCACATGAGCTGGGTGAGACGACGACGATATGCATGCTGAATTATGTTTATGTATATATGTATGTTATAGAAAGTTTATTAAAATATTTGTGATTGGGTTGTATGTTGGCATTGTTAATTTCTGCCATATTTTTCACTTCTTTAACATCATGGTTGATCATGAATTTCCAATGTCAAAGGATTAATTTATCTAGTTTGCAATGAGAGGTTTTAACGAGAAACCCTCGTGCAGTTGAGAGAAACCCTTGTGCAGTTGAGAGGAACCCTCGTACAGATGATGATGTTAACCAAAAATATGCTGCAACGAGAATGCCTTTCCGCTGTAGCGAGAATTTGTCTATTACGCTGCCTTGCATGGATAATTGCCAAAAATTTTCTCTCTTTTCGATTTCATGTTGAACATGATTCCTTCATTATTAAATGATTTAATAACCAAAGGTTTAATGGAAGGGTTTTGTTAAGAACTTGAACTAAATTGCCTTGTTTTCAAATAAGTGCATCATGATTTTCAAACCTCCCTTATCGTTGGTTGTTTCCTTCTTATGTTCACTCACTGAGTTTGTACTCACTGTTTTTAACTTCATGTTTTCAAATTAGGAAGCAGTCGAAACCTAGGTCGAGGTGTTTATGTAGATTCGTCTCTTAGGTAGGTATCTCGGCATTCAATAGCTGAACCTCCGCCAAGGTCACTCTGCTGGAAGTCAAGAGTCATTTTGTTTGTGAATACGTTTATGTGATGTAAAGTATTAAGATAGGTGTCTTAGACAAAGTATGTATATTGTGATTGGTAATGCACCACGAGTTGGCAATGGTTAACATTATTTTGGGTTAATGTGAAATGCAGTTTTTGATTGCTATAGCACATTAATTAGGTACTTATAGGTTGCAAGTATGAAAGGTGACTTTAAGAATAGTTGATGGAATGATGAACAGGATTATATAAATAGGCTTGCTTGGGCTTGGTGGGCTATGCCCATTGGGTCCATGCGTCAGTCATGGCCCGAAATTTGGGTCGTGACAGTTTAAACCCTTATTTATACTTTGAGAGTGAAACTTAATCGTTGCAAACTATTTGGGAAGAATTTGGCTATTATTTGGTCTTCTAATGGTTTGAATTCAAATCCGTCTCACTTTTTAATCTATTAAAATAGATTTTAACCGATTAAAATATTTTTGGTTGTTTTCTTATGCTTTAGGTTAATTGATTAAAGTTGGCTTTAATCGATTAAAAGTATTCTATTTGTCTCCATTGCTTTAGGTTAATCGATGAAACTTGTCTTTAACCAATTAGAAAAGAAAATTTTTTGGCTCAATCTTCCTTTTGGATGGTTCTTGTTTACATTTATGATTGATTGAACCCTTATTTATACTTGGAGAGTGAAACTTAATTGTTGCAGATAGTTTGGGTAGAATTTGGCTATTATTTTGTCTTCTAGTGGTTTTGAATTCCAATCTATCTAACCTTTTAATCTATTAAAATGGATTTTAATCTATTAAAATGGATTTTAATCAATTAAAATCTTTTTGTCTATTTTCTTGTGCTTCAGGTAATTGATTAAAGTTAGCTTTAATCGATTAAAATTTTTCTATCTGTCTCCATTGTTCTAGGTTAATCGATGAAACTTGTCTTTACCAATTAGAAAAGAGAATTTTTAGGCTCTTCTTGGCTCAATCTTGCTCTTGGATGGTTCTCTTTTACATTGACGATAGATTGAACCCTTATTTATACTTGAAGAGTGAAACTTAATCATTGCAGATAGTCTAGGAAGAATTTGGCTATTATTTTGTCTTTTAGTGATTTTGAATTCAAATATGTTTGACCTTTGAATCTATTAAAATGGATTTTAACCAATTAAAATCTTTCTGTTTGTTTTCTTGTGCTTCAGGTTAATTGATTAAAGTTGGCTTTAATCTATTAAAATTATTCTATCTGTTTCCATTACTCCAGGTTAATTGATGAAACTTGTCTTTAACCGATTAAAAAATAGAATTTTTTGGCTCTTCTTGGCTCAATCTTGCTTTCGGGTGATTCTTTTTTAAATTTATGATCGATTGAACCCTTATTTGTACTTGAAGAGTGAAACTTAATCATTGTAGACAGTTTGGGAAGAATTTGCTATTATTTTGTCTTCTAGTGGTTCTAAATTCAAATCTGTCTGACCTTTTAATCTATTAAAATGGATTTTAACCGATTAAAATCTTTCTGTCTGTTTTCTTGTGCTTCAAGTTAATCAATTAAAATTATTCTATCTATTGTTGGAGTAGGATCTTAGTGGATTGATGTGATTTTGTAAAGCATGGATTTCAAAAATTTCTTTTATAAAGGAAGCAAGGAATCCAATTACAAAAGCGGAAAGATACATTATTACTTTTGCAAGTAGCATAATCACATCCTAAAACAAATTAAGAATCTCTTAAGTAAGAAAAACCATACTTTTTATTTTGAGATTCTTACTTTCAAACACCACCACACCAATGAATGATTTCTCGACTAAACAAGTTTACCACTTATTCTTCAAGAATGCTTTCAACTTGAACCTTGAGTGGACCAGGTGTGGAATGCAAGACTATAAGATGGCAACGATTTTGTCTCTTTTTTCGTCAAAAACGTTTAGAGGAGGAGAAGAGAAGTTACTGTTGAAACTTTTTTAAGAAAAAGTACGTTCTTTTTTTTCTTCCAATCTCTTCTCTTTTTTATTAAAACTCTTACCTCAAAAGTTTAATCAAAATGAAACATGTGTGAATCAATCTTAACCATCTATTTAGAGTTATGGAAGCATCAAACATGCTTCATAATTATCAAAATTAAAATTAAAAAATAAATAATTTAATTCTTTAATTATCATTTAGAGTTCTTGATAAAATAAAACTCCTTATTGAATAATAACTCTTATTTTATTATTATCCATCTTTATTTAAAAAGAATTAATAATAAATAAAAGAGTGATAGTCAAACATGGAGTCTCTTTTTATCAACATGGATGTCTAAATTCATTTTGCAAAAATCCTCTTAACATTATCTTAATTTATGACAGCTATGGTTTTTAATTAAGACAAAAATATTTCATCTTGGCTAAAACTAAGACAAATATGTTTTCTTGTCTAGATTAAGACAAAAAATATTTTTCTTGTCTTAAATTAAGACAAGCATATTTTCTGGTCTAAATTAAGACCAAACATGTTTTCTTGTCTAAATTAAGACAAACATATTTTCTTGTCTAAATTAAGGCCATACATGTTTTCTTGTCTAAATTAAGACAAACATGTTAAAGTTGTCATTTTTGTACACAATTTAATTAATCAAGTTAAAACATGCATTCCAACTTTAACAAGCTAAATTTTACAAAGCTAACTAAGGAATTTATTTGAACATAGATATTCCAAACTCCAATAAACTTAGAATTATTCTTAATCTCATTAAAAATAATTCAAGCTTATTAACCATAAAATCACTCCACCATAGATTTATGGTTGCACTCTCAAATTAACTATAATTACAAAAAACAATTCAATACTTGATATTAATTATTAGTTGTCCAATAGCAAACCTTATATTGTGAACCCTCATAACCATCCATTGACAAAAAGTGAAATTACCATTTCACCTTTTACGTTAATTTTATCCCCTAGTCTCAAATTTCATCTAATTAGTGATTCGATACTCTAGATCTAATCTTTTGAGTATCCAGATGTGATGAATAGCTAATTCATTAATCCACTAGGCCCAGATTAATCACCAATCTTCCTGAAATCACTAGAAGTGATGTTAATGCTATGAACTCTATTATTTGGATACACGTTCCCAAATGTTCATCTCGATTATGATATCAAAATACGGAGTCTAGATCAACGCTTTATGATGATCATGGTCATGGCAAATCAAAGATTATAAGGAGATTAAAGACCAGTCTACTATCCATTAGGATTTTGGTTCTACTATAAGCAAATGTATAAGTGTGAGATCAAGATTTAAGTAACGGTTAAACTTAAATTTGATTCTCAAATTATTCCAGTTTATGTAATAGTGTCATTACTCAAAATCAACCATTTTGATGATTTGAGACCATCATTCCCTTAAAGTGAATCGCATTCATTTCGTTAGAAGTAATCTGGACACCACAGCCTTAACACAATAAAGTGACCAACTTTATTATATGGCTGTGAACAATTTTTAGATTCAATTAAAATACATATCTCCTATGTATGATTCTTCATACAAATGTATTTTAATATCTCAATATAATCATGGCACTTTAATAACTAGATAATGAATGCTTACTAAAAACAAACTTTTCGTCTTATTATCAAAATGTACTTTCATTACAAATAAATTTAATGAAATCAAATATGAGAATATACTTGCTTTCCAAGGCACCATATTCTTAAAATTCCTCACATCTATCTCCATTGCTCCAGGTTAATCGATTAAACTTGTCTTTAACCAATTAGAAAAGAGAATTTTTTTGGCTCTTTTTGGCTCAATCTTGCTTTTGGATGGTTCTTTTTTACATTATGATCATTTGAACCCTTATTTATACTTGGAGAGTGAAACTTAATCATTGCAGATAGTTTAAGAAGAATTTGGCTATTATTTTGTCTTCTAGCGATTTTGATTCAAATTTGTTTGACCTTTTAATCTATTAAAATGGATATTAACCGATTAAAATCTTTTTGTTTGTTTTCTTGTGCTTCGGGTTAATCAATTAAAGTTGGCTTTAATCAATTAAAATTATTCTATTTGTCTCCATTGCTTTAGGTTAATCGATGAAACTTGTCTTCAATCGATTAGAAAAGAGAATTTTTTGGCTTTTCTTGGATCAATCTTGCTCTTGTATGGTTCTCTTTTACATTTATGATCATTTGAACCCTTATTTATACTTAAAGAGTGCAACTTAATCATTGTAAATAGTTTGGGAAGAATTTGGCTATTATTTTTGTCTTCTAGTGGTTTTGAATTCAAATTTGTATGAACTTTTAGTCTTTTAAAATGGATTTTAATTGATTAAAATCTTTCTATCTATTTTCCTATGCTTCAGGTTAATCGATTAAAGTTGGCTTTAATACATTAAAATTATTCTATCTGTCTCCATTACTCCAGGTTAATCGAGAAAACTTGTCTTTAACCGATTAAAAGCTTTTTGTTTCCTCTTGAATCTATTAAACTGATTTTTAACCGAATAAAATCATCTTGGGTTCAAATTTCTTCACTTGGCGCCCTTCAACGGTCAACTTAAATTTGAATCTTCACTTTCTGGCACTAAAGTACCTTCTCTTTGAATTTTGATTAATTAAACATTATGGTTAATCGATTAACATTATGTGTAGCATCTTTCATTACCATTTTGATCATTTGAACCTTGTGCTAATCAATTAAGATCTCTCTGGTTGTCGCAGTATGCATTCCAATGTTGTTTTAATTGATTAAAAACCTGTGTTATTCAATTAAAACCTTTCTATCTTTTCAAAGTCCATTCTAGTGTTATTTTAATCGATTATAATGTAAGTTAATTGATCAAAATCTTTTAAAATCTTTTTGTTAAGCTTTAAGTCTTTCTTTTTGACTTGTTTGATCAATCAAAATGAAATATTGATTGATTAATCTACATGAAGCATTTTTTATCTTATTTAAATCACTTTCTTTGGACTTGGGACTTATCATGGAGAATTTGGGATGTGAGACAAACAATAATATATCAAATTTACCCCTGTATACACATGTAACATCGTTAGAATTTAACAAATGAGGAATATTTTGTTATCATAAAAAGCATATGGAGTCAACAACTTTTTGTTTTTTGTTGTGTGTTATCATGGTTTATATTTTAATTCCTTTTGTTTTATTGTTTTAGATTTATATCAGTAGCTTTTTCTCATATCTATTTTATTCTTTAGGTATTCTCTGAGTTTAATAATTTATATTTAAGGTTTTCTATCGCTAACAATGTTGCTTTTGTAGTTTTATATTTTCATTGGGTTTAAGCTTCGTTCAAATTTATTATGTTAAATAAATTGGTCATTATGAAAGTTGATAAAAAATTTGTTTGATGCATAAAAGTAATCACTATTTATGTCTAAGTGTTCGATTTAGACACTTTGGAATTCATGGTTTTTTAGATTCATGACTATATCTTTTTTTTCCATGCTTTGGTTTTTTTACTGATAATTCTTTTCCATCAATTTCAATTCGGGAGTGTCACTGAAATTGGTTGCATTTTCATTGTTCTTGGCTTACTGTATTTTTCATTGTTTTGGTTTCTATTTGTTTGCGACGGTTTGGATTGTTTGCATTTTGTGGGTTTTTCTCTTTGTTTTTTGCGTTCTTTGTCTTGTAACCTGTTTGGTTATTCAGTTGCATAGTGTTTTCTTTGGTTGTTCCATCTCTTTCGTTCTTCTTTTCATTGGTTTGTGGTGGTTTGAATTTTTGGCATTCTTGTGGATTTTTCTATCTTCTTTGTGCATTATTGGTTGTTGACCGATTGGCTTGATCGTCAAGGGGTGACTCTTTCCCCCCTAAACTAACCAATCAATCGACAGCAACACTCTTTTGTTTTATTTTAAAGGGGTAAAAACTATCCTACCCTTCATTAGCCCCTTCTTAAACTAACAGCCAAGTTGATAGAAACCCTTTCCAATCTCTCCCCCTTTTGCCAAAAACACCTAAATTTTCACTCCCCCTCTCCTACTAAACCCTAACTAACCTTATTGACTCACCCATTCATAGTTCATCCCTTTGTTGCCGCCAGTGTCACTCCAAATTGCTGCCAGCCACCTTTTCTAGCAAGGTAAACCATAGATTTTTTTTTCTTGCTAATGGTTTTATGAAAATAGCTAGAGAAAGAAAGCCTGAGAGATTATGAATACTATTTTTTTTTTGTTAAAATTGTTGGCTCCATTAGTTTTTGATGATAATAAAACATTCCCATTCATTTGTGTCTAATATCTCTACTTGAGTGTGTAGGACAAAAATTGTATGCAAATAATTAATAAATCATTCAAATGCACATATAAAAAAGAAAAGGAATAAGGAAGTCACAATTGATCAACAAGACAGAAGCCCCTTAGTCGATTAATGATGAGTTAGTCAACTGAAATTCAAATCAGATGGTGGGCTGAAGAGTATTGGAAGACAAAACCAACTTAGTCGACCAAGAAATAAGTTAATCGACTAAGTGCACACTGCCAAAAACTGAGATCAAAAGACAAAGACGACTTAGTTGACTAAGATATCGGTTAGTCGACTAAAATCATTCTGCCATAAAATTTGAATTGTGCACTAAAAGACAAATTAACGGCCAGAACTTCAACAAAACTGTTTTCAATGGTTAAAAACTGTCTAACTTACTTCAGAGCAGATTTTCCTAGTATAAAAAAGGGTTCTAACGGCTAGAAATGTAATGAAGGCTTCCAAGAACACAAAAAGAGTTGAAAAACCTATAAATACACTCTGCTCATTTACTACACTCAACTCCTATCTTTGTAATTGTGAACTGCACTTCACTTAGTACCACTTAGATCAACCTTGTGATCATAGGTACACTCTTATCACTTCTCTCCTTGTATTCTTAGAGTGAGCAAGTCACTCTAAGGGATTGATTCAAGCTAGGATCGCTTGATTGAGGATAGGTTCTAACTTAGCCTTGAAAAGTTAGGTATTGGGTTTTAGTTGACCCCAGTAAAAACTATTGTGAAAGGTTTTGGCTAAACTATGTAAAACCCATTGTAAAAGCTTGGTGAAAGCTTGTGAATTTCACCATTCATAGTGGATTAGTTTGAAAAATCCTTGGTTGAATAATCAAAGTAGTGGATGTAGGTCTTGGACCGAACCACTCTAAATTCCTGCGCATTATCTACTCTGTTTTTATTTTCATTGCTTTTTAAATTAGTTCCTCATCTTGCCAAGAACCAAAAAGTGCTATTCACCCCCCTCTTTAGCACATTTACTTGGGACCAACAAAAATTCATGCTAGAGAGAAAATATGTCAGAGATTATGAGTATTATATGTTGTTTTTTACTTGAAGAAAATAATATTAGTGCAAATAAAAATAATTCAAAGGGATTAGAAAAATTTAATTTTGGGAATTAAATTGTTTTTCTCAACCATAGATTATTTCAACCTTAGTTGACATTAAATATTTCAAAGAGTTTAATGTTTAGAATTATTGTTTGGATAATTAATTAAAATGATTTGATGCTAGAATTTAACATTAAGAATTATGTTTAGGAATTAGTGTTTAGAATTATTATTTGGAGTTTTAATTAAAATGATTGGTAATATGCTAGAATTAAACATTAAGAATTATGTTTGGGAATTAATTTTTAAAATTATTGTTTGGATAATTAATTAAAATGATTGGTAATATACTAGAATTAAACATAAAAAATTATGTTTGGGAATTAATGTTTAGAATTATTGTTTGGACAATTAATTAAAATGATTGGTAATATGTTAGAATTAAATATTAAAAATTATGTTTGGGAATCAATGTTGAGAATTATTGTTTGGATTTTCAATTAAAATGATTGGTAATATGCTAGAATTAAACATTAAGAATTATGTTGGGGAATTAATGTTTAGAATCATTGTTTGGATTTTTAATTAAAATGATTGGCAATATGCTAAAATTAAACATTGGAATTAATATTTGTGTATTATTTTTTTTTTTGTAGATGTCAACTAATGAGGAAACAAATTTCGCAACTAGTGAGACACCAACACCATCAACATCTACACCTTATGTTACTACTAGTTCTACCAAAGCCAACAAAATATGTGAAGTTGTAAGAAAAGTGCAGAAGCAAAAGGAGCCATCTCAATCTACATCGGTTGTGTGGGATCACTTCACCAAATTTGTTGATAAAAAAGTTTTTAAGAAGGTTATATGTTCTCATTGTGTGCTGATATAAAAAAGAATGGAACGTCTTCTTTGAACAATCATATGAAAGTTTGTCTAAAGTTGAAATTGGTGAGTGATAGTGATGAGAACAGGTAAATGGAATTATTTTTTGCTTCGGGAGGGGATGGTTTGGGTAGTTGAAAGTTTGATGAAGAGGCAATTAGGAGGAGTTTAGTTGAGATGATCATTTTAAATGAATTGCCTTTTAAGTTTGTGAAAAATCATGGGTATAGGAAGCACATAAACAAAGCATATCCTAGATTTCATATATCGCCACGATGGACTATTGTTAGGGACTGTTATAAGGTTTATACAGAAGAAAAACTCGAATGAGAAAATTGTTAAGATCATGTCCTAGTAGAATGTGTCTCATCACTGACACATGGACTTCGATACAAGGAATTAATTATATGTGTCTAACTGCCCATTTTATTGATAATGATTGTGTCAAGCCCGACCTTATAAAATACTTGTCATGTCATTCATATGATTGACAATATGCTTGCATACTTGGAAAGCCTTGAAAGAAAAATCGTTAAAAGACGACAATGTACCAAATGGTACAATTAAGTTAATTTAAGCCTCAAACTAGATCAAATAGAGAATTAAAATGAAATTAAGAATATTAAAGTCCCAGAATGGTTTAATATGGTGATTTGGAGTTAAATCGAAATTTTCACTGTCTAGGGGCAAAATGGTCATTTGCCACCTAGGGACACAATGGGAATTTTTAGAAATTTTTTTTTGTCCCATTTGACTTATTTGAATATGATTTGAGGTTTAGAAGTGAAAAAGTTTAATTTCGGTGATTTCTAGAGTGTAGGGGCAAAATCATAATTTTACCACCCACGGACAAAATTTGAGATTTTGAGAGAATTTAGATCAAATTTGACAAATTGGAGAATGGTATGAGTATAAAGGATGAAAAATATGTCTATGGGCAATTTTTCAATTTTTGGGGTAAAAATGTAATTTTTGACTTTTATAGGGGCAAAAGTGTAAATTTCAAAAAATTACTCTACCAAGACTTTGGATAAGTCTGAGAATTTTATCTAAGCTATGGATATGTGGGACAAGTGTATGGTGAAAATTTGGAAACAAATGGATGGCTAGAATTTAAGGAATTAATAAAACATTAAAAAA
>NC_030854.1:13157344-13159650 GCF_000208745.1 Theobroma cacao | reverse complement strand
AAAATAAACTCTAGATAATTTACAATAATAATAAGTTTACTCACCGTTTGTACAAACTAAAAGCTTTCTAAGCGCCCCGATCACTACTCGTCGGGTACGACTTCTTTGCCTTTTCCGGAAGGCTCTCCTCCTAGACACATTACAAAAATTTACACAATTCATCACATTGATGCTAAATCACTATATAATTAACTTAAATCCTATACTAATGCATGGTATGAAATGCAATAGCCTAAAACGGTTTAAATGCGGTATTAACTTATTTTTGACACTTTACCCGATAAATTACTAACGCACTCTATTTTAGCTCTAAATTGTCCCATTTTCTCTCCAACATTTCTAACCATTAAATATCAGCCAATAACCTTCTAAAATCATCAAAATCAGCTCACTTTCCTCCTTGGAAAATTCAGCAAAAAATGGGACATTAACTCGGTTAATTTTCCACTTTATTTTTGTATCACATTTAACCATTTTTCATCATTTTCTCTTCATTCCTCTTAGAATAAAAATCAGTTCATCATCATTGTGCATCATTGAAGATTCGGCCAAGGGTGGGTATTGTGAAAATTTCATGCTGTCTTGCCCAATTTGATTTCTATACACATTTAACTAACTAAAACTATCAATTTAACTAAAAATCAAAACATAAAAATTTCAAATTCCTCCCCCTTGAAATTTGGCTAGCCCTTAGTATCACTTTTTGATCTCTCTCCTCAAGCATGCTAAATGGAAACAAAGGCATAAGAAAGGTAAAAATCAAGCTAAAGTCGAAAAATCTCACCGTTAGACACATAAACGGACGAAAAATGCGATTTCCCCTTTGAATTTTCTAGTTTTCCTTTGGTTTTTCTCTTTTCTTCCTTTCCTCTCTATTTTCTCTCTTCTTTTCTCCTTATGGTCGGCCATCACCTAATGTGGGGTTTAAATGGGCTGATTTTCCTTTAAAATAATATTAAACAATTAAAAAGTGTCATGCGTCACTTTTCCATTGGCCATTTTTTAAAATTTCATCCTTTAAACTTCAATTTTTCACCATTTAAAGTACCATAGTTATTCATACCAAAAATAAATAAATCCTATGATTTTGACAAGTTTTGGGTGGTGAAAATTACGGTTTTTACCTCGAGGTGACAAAATTACCGTTTTGCCCCTATGTATCGAAAATTGCCGAAATTGAAAATTTTCACTTCCTATCATTAAATTATACTCCAAATAGTTAATCTTGGTCAAAAATTTCACTCCATGATCAAATTATTATCTTAGGTTGTAAAATGACAATTTTGCAACTAAACATCAAAATTTTCAATTTTTCCCCAAATGAACCCTCGAATTCTGAACAATCATTTTTAGTCATTCTTGGACTATAAAATATTAAATTTCATCATACAATTTCTATTTGAACTAGTTCGAGGTTAAATCAACTCAAGTGTATTGTTAGGTACAATACCGAGTTTCGTCTATTCTTAGGAACTTTCCTAACGTAATAACATGCTACTCAATGCATGTATGTCATGACATGTGTTTATAGGATCGGGTTTTATAGTTTTAGACATCCAAAATTATTTTTAATTATGAAATATGTGTTTTCCACTTACATACTATATTTTTAACTGATTTTGAGATTTTTGGGATCAATGACCAAAATACCGTTGTGAGACGAAAATTATTATTTTATTTGTTTAAGTTGAAAATAGTTTAAAATCTTTTAGAATGTGGTATTTGGCAACAGTTACCGACAGGGGAAATGAGAAGCTAATATTAAAGCCTTGCAAGGTTTCGGTTGACATCCCGGGTAATGAATGTCGATCGAGAAGTCATGACTGTTGTCACGGGCTCGATGGGAGTTTCGAGTCGTGACAAATTAGAAGTTGTAAAAAAGAATTTTGAACTTTTGTCCCATTACTAGTCACAAAAGTAAGGCCATTGGTAAGGAAATTAGTAAATGTTTGCTTGATTGGGGGATCCATGCGAGACCTCAACCTTCACAAACATGTAGCAGAGGTAGATGTCAGTTAAAATCTTACTACGCAAGTATACGTATCGAATAGATAGTATATTAGCAAGCAGAGTATCGATCCCACAAGGAATTGATCTAAAACTTTACTAAGTACTAAAATTAAATGTAAAACCCAACCCTATAAATACATGTCATGACATACATGCACTGAGTAGCATGTTATTATGCTAGGAAAGCACATAAGAAAAGACGAAACCCGATATCGTACCTAACGGTACACTTGAGTTGATTTAACCTCGAACTAGTTCAAATAGGAATTGTAGGATGAAATTTAATATTTTATAGT